>NC_056742.1:213245928-213385928 GCF_019279795.1 Protopterus annectens | reverse complement strand
GAATATCTTTGGGGCTGCTTTCTTTATATCAATTGATTTGGCTTTTGACTTTGCATAATATTGCAGCATATCAAATCTCCCTTTCTTTCCCATGTCCATATTTCTTTTTTATACTTCTCAAAAACCTCTAGATTTTGTAGTTTATAATTCTGCACTTCCTCAGATGCTTCTTTTTCCAAACAGATCAAAGTTTCTTGGTCTATATACTGCTTTTCACAAATCTGTTCTACTCTCTGTTCTATTAATGAACATAAATGTTTATTTGAGGCTTCTGACAGTTTTTCTTTTGTTAGTATATTTATTTCCTCTAATTTATTTCTTAATCATTTTTGTATATCTTCTGTCTAGAAATTCTAGGCTTTTTGCATAACAGTAATAATACATAATTTATTTCTTATCCTCAATAGTCAACTCTATCGTCTTTATGGCTCTTCTTTGGCCTATCAGTTTTTGTGATATTTGTGGACTGGTACTTCCTTCTACAACAAGGGGGCATCCTGCCCCTGGGCCTGGCCTAGCACCATTGTAGGAATGTTTTTGTATTTTGAGGATTCTAGACTGTTATTTTTTCCAGTCCTGGGACCAGTGCACCTACCAGGATTGGTCACTTTTTTATCCTGGGTCTTGTGCACCCAGTTATCGCTTTTATTTTTTTACCTACTTCTGTCCATGAAATATGCTATATAAACACAGTCTATATATATCAATGTCATCTCAGTGAGATTTTGTGAAAAACAGGGTCCACCTTGTGAAGGTACTTACCAAGACTTGAGGATGAATTCCGTTTCAGCAATACTGCTCTCCTTTGCTTGCTGATGTATCATTTCTTCCTTTGGACCCCTTTATCATCTCTCCATTCAGAACTCCTTATCTCTCCATACTGCCTCCCCTTATCATCTCTCCATTCAGACCACCCACTATTGCACACCAAGTAAGGTTTCTGTCATAGTATGTAAGTGGTATTCATAGTGGTGTTATAGCATCTTGCAATTTGAGGAAGACCAAATGATTGGGAATTGAAGTATCTTAGAAAGATGTTTTGAAGAGGGAAAGGATGATGTGTCTTCTTTTCAGACCAGAGGTGTTTCTACAGTAGTCCTAATTTTGCTTAGTGATAAAACTGGGTTAGATAAAGATTGATCATGTAGATGATAACAGTGTCAGATGAGTGGTTATTAAAATAAGATCATTATAAGGCTCATTACCTTTTATGGGCTCTAATAAAGAGGACATAAACCCACCCCCCACCCCCCGGTGGTTATGCTATCACCATAATAACCGGTGGAGACTTCAGTGTGGTCTTTGACAATCATAAGGATAAACTCTCCTTGGTATGATCAAGGATGATCAAGCACAGGAAAGATTCCAGTCCAAGATAAAAGAATTTTCTTTAGCTGGTGCATGGCAAGTCCTTCATCTTGAAACTTTTTTTTTTTTACTGAAGTGATTTTTATTCCTGATAATAAGATAATGAACAGTGCATACTCAAAAAGTTATTAACAGACAAACACAAATTAAACATGATTAACTGCACACAATATGTACACCAGCCTGAAAAAATGAAGACGGGGAAAATCAAAGAATTTACATTTTCAGTAGGTGAATAAATATTGTATAGATAACTGTCAGATTTTCACTTAAGAGATAAAGGGTCCATTTATAAAGTGTCAATAAGAGATAACTTTTTTCCAAAGGATTGTTGATGAAAGGTTTAGGATGGATTCTGTATTCTTTGACTTTGATCTCAGTAAGCACAAATTCTTTCAAAAAGGATAAGAAATCTTCAATGATAGGAGGAGAAGTAGAATTCCATTTCCTTGTAATACTTTTCCTGGCAATCCCAAGTATTGTCCATAGTAAAAAAAGATTATTTTTGTTCAAAGTTATACCATCATTAACATTAAATAAGTGTAAGGCTTTAGTTTGTGACAATGAGTCAAAAAATAAAGTGTTTAAGAAATCATCTAGCCCACTCAAAACTGTTTTAACGTAGGACAATCATAAAATGCATGTAGCCAATCTGCTTTGCATACCATCTTGACACTTCTGATATTCCTTATTTTCCATTTTAGTCAGGGACTGCCATTAGGCTAGATATTTTTTAATCAATAATGTATTAATAGATATATCCAACCCAGAAGGGTAATACCATAGTGGGCTGATAATATCTGGTATGACTTTTCTTATAGAACCAGACAAGACACAGTAATACTTAAAATTTGAAATACACTCTGAAATATTAAGAAATGGATATACAACTGTGGTTGACACATAACTTGTAATCAGACTTGGTTACCAGCTCAAAATGAGAATTTTCTAAATTCAGCATACTATGCTATGATAAGGAACTAGGAAGAAAACACTGGGTGTCAGCAAAGAACAACTTTTCCTCCTTTGCAAGACCTAGTTATATAATGTAACAAAGATATATGCAAAATAAAACTGTAAAGATCAGGGACTTTATATATAAATGAATATATTAAAGAAGGAGTCAAGGATATAAGCTATGCAACCCAGCTTTAAAATTTGGATAGAATTAAGCTACTTTATTGGGCTATGCATATGAACTTTCCATAAATAATCATGACATGAGGAAAGGTACACTTCTGTTAAGGCATTTACAGATGAAGGAGGGGATGATCAGTTATTTGGCCAAGGAAATCCATCACGTAATGCAGACTTTCTTTTGGAAATTACATAAACATCCCCTCTTAAACACTATAGCTCTTTGTTTGTCTTTGGAGAAGGAACAACATGGTTATCAATCAATACTGACCAACTGAGGGAATTAAAAAAGCCCATAAACCATGCAAAATTAGCCAAGTGATATATAGTCTTAAAAACTGGGTACAGCTACAGGTCCCAGTGGGTTCTCAGTCAACATATAAGACCTTAAATAAGAAATCACTATCCAGTTTACTCTACCTCTTCAGTGAGAGTTTCTCATTAGCTCAATTACCTTATCATGCCATGAAGGCCTCTTTCATTACTTCTTCTAAAAAGGGCTTTGACATATTAAACTCTAAGAATTAGAAAACTATCTCATGATGCCTTTCATGACCAAGTCCTAGCAAAGAGACTAGCTCCTACACTTGAGAAATTCATACCTACTGTAAGCAGTGAAATGTCAACTGGGATTCATTGTTGCCTATCAGGGAAAACATGGTTTTAAAGATAATTTTATAATGTCTGTCAAATTTGTCGGAGTGATACTACACCAATGGCTGTACTACTCATTGACTTTAGCAAGGTCTATGATACCTTTGCTCAAATTTTCTATTACTAGTATTCCAACATTCTGGGATTCAGAGGGAATTGCTTAAATATTGCCAGTTGCTCTTTTGCAGACTCCTGGCTCAAATAGTGCTTAATAATCTTTGCTATTTCAGGGTACTAGACAAGGGTGCGCACTATATTCACTTTTGTTTATTTTTGCAGTGGAAACCTTGAAGCAATGCATCAAACAAAGCCAAGATCTTGAAGCATCTTATTTGAGTGCTGGATGTTTTTTTTTAAAGTTTATTAAATTATCTGGGGTTATAGCCATTTGAAACATCAATAATTATTTTTCTTCTTAAATGCCCATGTCAGGAGCAGAAGAAACTACTCTCAGTTTGTGAAATACAACAACTTGACTGTGTATTAAAATTAGCTCAGCCTTTGGTAAACAAATCTCAGATAACTTCAGTACTTGGTCTTCCTTCTATGAGGATCCAACCAATAACTAGGCACCGTTAATACTTCTAGTTCCTGCCTTTTACTCGCATACATCTAAATCACAGAACATCTTTTCTTAATTTATTTAGAACTAGCACCATAAGCTGCTTGGAAAAAGTTGAAGGCTGCTAGAAATATGGGGGTGGGGTTTACATGATTTAGTTAAATATGATCAAGCTTCTGAATGAGTGCATTTTATCCAAGACAGAATGCAACTCCATCTGTTATGGGTTTTCCCAGAAATTTGTCTATTGAAATTGTAGAATGACAGTCAGCTCCCCCACCTCACCCAGACAGCAGAAGCAAGCTTTGGGTCTAGTAGGCCTTGAAAATAAACTACATAAATTGCTCACCCAGAGGAAATAACTAGATTCTGTGAAAAGTGTCTGGCACAAGATACAGATTTAAAAAATACTGAGCAAATGATATTCGGTGGTGTGGTTGAATGGTCTAGGACACTAGATTAAGGCTCCAGTGTCTTTGAAGGTCTGAGTTCAACTCTCACCCCTTTACACTGCATTTTCTAATCTTGCATATCATTTATAGCTATTGTAGTCTTCTGCAATTCAAGACTGTTGTATTGTTTTTTTTTTACCAGATTTATTTTCTCTTGCCAATAGTATATTGTATTTTTGTACTGCATAATATTCTGTTCTTTGCTGTTTCTCTTAAGCCTGGCTGTGTCTTAAAAGGGCAACAGAGAAACTCACATATCCCATCAACAAAGAGTAAAAAAAAATAAAATTAAAACAAATCTATATTCTCTCAGGCATGGATCACAGGTAACTTATAATTCTGGGTTGAACTTTTTCCAAACATGAATGACAAATCCATAACCTTCCTCCAATGCAGGGCACAATTTAAGAATATCAATATTCCCTGGTGGCAATATCTGCATGTGATGTGTCGATGACTGAGTAAGAGTGCAGTACAGAGCAATATCCTACTGGCAGAATTTGCAGAATAAGAATGTCACAGGTTCAAAATCAAGCTTCAAAACATCTCAAAAGATATTTGAAAATTTGGAGAATTGCAATGCATTGGTATTCAAAAACATTAGACAGCAGTTGTCTTGCTTGTAAGACCATCAGGTAGCATCTACCACATACTGCTACAGATATCTATACCACATAGAGGCTGGTCTACATTCCATCCTATTTATATTTCACCCAGTTTAAGAAAAATCTTATTTGGCATATGACCTCAATACAAGGGAAAGACAGAGGCCAACGGGAATTGCCGCAGGAGAACAATTATGATGTATTCCTATCCTTGCATTAGTGAAATATTTTATAATGTTTAGTCTGTGGAAATGTATGTCATAAGGAAATCCATTCTCTATATGGCAGACTCTAACCTTTATGATTCCTCAGATTTTGGGTCTTACAACCATCAAAGAAAGTGGCTATATCACATACAAATAACCATTTCAGCTATAATACTAAGGAGTGGGAGGTATGTACATGGTGATATCAGCAAAGATCTACATGTAATAGCAACAAACCATGTAATGCTTTCAAGAAGTTCTTTGATTTCAATGTATTCAATGTGATTTGCTTATCTTTGTCTACAGCTAAGATAAATAAAACTAACATTTATTTCATGGTTTGTTTAGCCATTGAAATGTTCATGGTTATATATTGCCTTTAGTTTACCACTTATAATGCCTTTGCAAAGAAAATTCAGAATATATATTATATATAGATATATATATATATATATATATATATATATATATATATATATATATATACATATATATATATATATATATATATATATATATATATATATATATATATATATATATATATATATATATATATATATATATATATATATATCTATATATATATATATATATATATATATATATATATATATATATATATAATATATATATATATATATATATATATACATACATACATACATACACACATGCGCGTGTGTGTGCGTGCGTGCACACACACACACACACACACACAAACACACGTAATGAGACTTGATTTTCCTGCATTGTATAGTATATGATGATGGAGCTGGTAGTACCCCAAGCTTATCTGTCCAAAGAGGATCATAGTGCAAACCTACTGATGGCATAAATGTGTTTTAGCATGTGGACCATAGTTGCACACATGAAAACAATGAAAGAAAACAGAGCCATGCCTACCTCCCAGCTTCATCATGCTGTGAGAAGCACTATTCATTCTTTCTCTGAAAACTTTTAGTAATGAAGGAGGAAGGGAGTTTGGCACAGTGTTCTATGACCTTTACAAATGTAACCTCATAGTAATGTATGCTACCCAACCATGAAACATATATTAGCAAAAAAAGGAAAAAAATATCCAAGGTTGCATAAAATCCCAAATCTGACTAGTACCAAATAAGGTAACATAAAAAAACAGAGGGTGTCAACCAAAGGCTAATTCAAATTGATGGGTCTTTAGTCGTCTCTGATTTTGTATCAAGCATTAGTACTGGATAAGAAAATAATTATATTACATAACAATGGTTATGCACACTGAGAAATGAAGAATGTGGTATATTTTCTTTATGTATTTGTAGATGAATGCTTTCCTTTGACAGTTGTGAAGTAGCAGCAAATAATATGGTTATTTTCCTTTATTTCTTTGTTTAGTCATTTAGCAATTCGTTACTGTGCTGCTCTCAAGAAATGCATAAAAAGCCAAGAATTATAAGATTTAGCAGCTCATAATAATAAATACACATACCATATATTGGGTACATTATACTTCCTGTCACATACATTACCATCAACATCTATACACAATCCAAAACAGATTTAAAACAAAGCATTCCATATTTAAAATCAGATAAGATTTAATTAGAACAACTGCCTGACGATAGAAAAAAAATGTCTGAAGAGCAAACATTGAAAGGTGAAGGTTAGAATGTTCCCAAGCCTGTAAAAGAGTTTCCCATGATCATCGACAGTAACCAGTCTGCATTTAGAATTCTCCGTCAGTGAATTAAATACAACAGTAGCATTTGGTGCCTTGCAGTTTGCATACCTTACAAACCTGAGATGTAGTACAGATATTGTACAATCATGTATACTTGCAAATTATATGTTTTGGTGACTGTCTTTCTGGAAAATAAGTGGTCATTTCATGTCCCATTTTATTTTTGAGAGAATAATGGCGTATGTGTTCTCTAGTAGAAAAGGATTTAATGTATTTAACCACCATGCTTTAAGAAAAACAAAAGTGAGTGGTATATGAAAAAATGTTTGCTGTAATAAGTAAGCTAAACAGAAAATGTCATTGTAACTGTATCACTGCTGCTGTCAAAAAGCTGAGTGATTAAAGACCACAATGTCATTCCTATATTTTCCCAAATATCATATTTTACTGACTTTATCTGCTGCAACACTTAACATTTATAGTTTGTGTACTTCCACCTGACAGCAGCCTCTTAATTTATTACTTATCAATGTCTCAGATGAAATAAAGATTTCACTCAGACATTGTTTTCTCATTTAACAAGCCTTATCCACTAGCTTAATCAAATGAATCATATGTTAAAGGCGGAGAACATTTAGTTAATGTGTTTGTTAAAAGTGTTTTACAAACTTCGAGGACTTTCCTGTTTGTACTCAAAGATCAGATTTGAGAGTGAAAGTGAACAGTGAATGATATAACCAGTATATAAAGTAGCATACCCTGGCTGTATTCATGATGGTAAAATTCCAAAGCTTCCTGCCAGGACAATAGATAGCATTTTTGAATATATAGTTGAATATATGTTATCATTGTTGTCATTTTGGGACATACCATTTAAATACAAATTATCTATGGCAAACAATCACAGACACGTGTGTGTGTTTGTGTGTGTGTGTGTGTGTGTGTGTGTGTGTGTGTGTGTGTGTGTGTGTGTGTGTGTGTGTGTGTGTGTGTGTGTGTGTGTATGTGTGTGTGTGTGTGTGTATTTTGGCAGGAAAATGTTGCAAATTATAATTTTCCTCTAGGATGCTAACTGCTCCTAAAGTACATGAGTAAGCTATTTGACTTCTACAGTGGTATTTATAATATTTTATTTCCTGTATAATATGCTTTAATCTGTTAGCTTATATTTGATATTATTATTCTAATCTGTTGTGAATATTGAAAGATTCAGTTGTGAAACAAGGTTACATTACTAATAAAATGATGACAGAAGTTATTAAGAACAGGATTTGGAGATCTGAGACACAATATGAGGGGCCAATGCATTCGGAAAACATGAAAAAATTCAGTGTGCAGTTCAAAAAAATAAAAGAAGTTGTACACCTGCAGATATATTTCTACGTTGTGACTACATGGCAAAGAGTGACAGAGTCTTGGCTACCATACAGCTGATCTAGGTTTGATTAGTGACCCAGACATTTTAGCAGTTAATGAAGAGAGTTGAATAACGTGGAAAAGCCTGCTTACCTTTGCCACTAACCTAGCCTGAATGGAACCTGGAGATCTAATTAGAGTTATCAACTAAGTGGTGGGAAGGGTTACCTGAAGTGCTATTTCACATACATAAGGGAGTGATAACCCTATGTTATATCACCCCGGTGGTGGTGCCGCGGTAGCGTTGTCGCCTCGCAGTATGACGTTGTCCTGTTCGATTCTCAGCTAGAGCATCTTCTGTGTGGAGACATGCATGAATGGGCGTACCTTCATTGAAGGTTGTGCGTCAGAGCTGGCAATTCGGCACATAAAAATCTACTGCCATCATTAGCAGACCGGGGTTCCGCTGTGGCGACCCCTAACCGGGAAAAGCCGAAAGACACAACAACAACCCTGTGTTATATCAATGTTATGTACACTCTTTTAGATCGTTAACATTCCACACTGGAGAAGTGATAACGAAACAAATAATAATAATAAATATAATCACGGATGTCTGGATTGATTTACCACTCAGTGAAAATATGTGTACATCAACTATTTCATGTTGTGTATTACTTCCATGTTTTCCCAAAGGCTCAAAAGGAATTATTTTATCTGTAATTCAAATCTTGCCTAAGAGATTATTTAATAGAACTTGCATGTCCTTCCTATCTGCTCATAGTGAGTCACAGGTCCAAAACATATCCTTCTAATCGCCTGTCTTCTGCTTGGCATACCTTACGCAATTCGTTGTCACTAGTAGAAATAAGTTTGCTGTCTTCAGTGGTACATAGTAATATCTGTCTGTGAACTTGAAGTGAATGTCTTAAATTTGTGTGACCTCAGTGCCTTCTATGGAAGGGTAGATATTTGCCCCTTCAAAGTTCTGTTGCCGAAAACCTTTGTATATATGTGATATTGCATTAGTCTACAGTTTTAGGCCCTTCCTAACCTCATTTACCTATTGAATTATTATAGGTCTATTTTCTTATTCATGTGCACACATTTGTTTGTTGTAGGTTTTTTTTTTTTTTTTTTTTTTTTTTTTTTAGTGCATGCTTCTTTTTTTCTTTAGGATGACAACTCTTTCTTCACCTCCACCAACATAAGGTCTTCATTCCTCACATGTATCCATTTCCACAATTTAACAGATCTATACTATCTTCTCCATTTTATTGCCATTTTGGTACCTTGCTTATTTCCTAAATTAGCTCCTATGGTGGATAATATCAACTGAATACCCCTTTAATTTGGTTGTTTGAAAGTTCATCTTCAAATTTCAAAGACTGGAATAGTGGTAAAATAGCTCTTTCCGCCTCCTCTACAACAGCGACCCTCTAGTAGATCTATATTCTCAAACCACATGCATTTCTATAGCAGCATGCCCTTACAACTTGCCTCATATTTATTTATTTATTTATTTTACATTTCTTTGCCGGGTTAGTCTGACTGGGCCAGTGACATAGACCTTTTCAGCAGAGACCCCGGAGGAAAAGCTCCAAAAAGATAAACAGATAAACAGAAGGAGCAAATACAATGATAAACTTAAACAGAAAAGTAATAAAAATAAACATTGTACAATAATGAAGTCATACCATGTTTTATATATATATAAATCAGTGTACACACACACACACACATACACACACACACACACACACACACATATATATATATATTATATTATATATATATATATATATATATATATATATATATATATATATATATATATATATATATGGGTCCCTATGAGTTGATCGACAACTCAAAACAGCGACAGTGACTTCACCGACAAGTCACATCGCCGACATCGCAAAACATGGACGTTTACCGAGTAACGGGTGCAAATTTGCTACTCATGCCTACCATGGTTTGTTAAGTGTGGCAGTGTCATGCAACCATGGTAGGCATGAGTACCGGATTTGCATCCGTTACTCGGTAAACGTCCGTGTTTTGCGATGTCGGCGATGTGACTTGTCGGTGAAGTCACTGTCGCTGTTTTGAGTTGTCGATCAACTCATAGGGACCCATATATATATATATATATATATATATATATATATATATATATATATATACATATACATACAGGAAGCTAGTTTGGACAGAGTAAAGGTAAGATATAGCAGAAAAGAGCAAAATGGAGACAGAAATTATCCAGGGGTAATACAGGAATAGATACAGTTGCTAGCTAGATGCTCTTGAAGAAGGAGTTTGCATTTAGAGGTGGAAGGGGTATTAAGAATAACTTGAGGAGTGCGGTTCAACATTTTTGCTACTTGACAAGAAAATAAGGATTCAGCAAAAGGGTTATTGGCTTTCATAAGTTGTAATAGCAGTTTATTAGAGGAGTGAATAGTGTTGTAAGGATGTACTAGATCTATCAGAGCTGGGCAGGCATTAGGTTGGTATAGGATGCTGTGGACAATAGCTAGTTGGATGAGTGGTAGTAAGTTTGGAAGTTCAAGTCAGTGTAGTTGTTTCAGGGCAGTACAGTCGTGGATTCTATTTTGTAGGCTGGCAGCAAAATGATCGATTTTGTGGTAGCATGTTTCAAGTTTAGCTAGGTTAGTCTTCTTCAGATTTGAAAAAATGGGTGAGGCATATAGTAGTGTGGCGAAGAGGTGTATTCTGGCAAGTGTTTTTCTATTTGATGAAATTATAAATGTTCTAGACCTATATAGACATCCAAGTTGAATATGTACTTTTTTAATGGTGAGTGCAATGTGTTTATCATATTTCATATTTTATCATATTCTATATATATATTATTATATCATATTATATATATATATATATATATATATATATATATATATATATATATATATATATATATATATATATATATATATATATATATATATATATATATATATATATATATATATATATATATATATATATATATATATATATATATATATATATATATATATAGGTCTACTATACATGATCGAAATTGCTGAAAGCCGAAACCCATATGGCCAAGGCCATATGTTTGACAGCCGCAATTTAGAACATGTAAAATTAAAACAAATACACAACACTAACTCACTTTCTAAGTGTTAGCAGGAGGGCTATGCCACTCTGCACACCCCACATCCCCCATAACGTTAATATGCCAACTCTGAGATCGCACTATAGTGCAGAAATTAAAATATTTCCATTCCACACTGCACAGAGATGTCCGTTACAAATGGTCGGGATTTCAAAAGTTGAACATATGGTCTTGGCCATATGGGTTTCAACTTTGTGGCATTTCTACCATGTGTAGGGGACCCATATATATATATATATATATATATATATATATATATATATATATATATATATATATATATATATGTGTGTGTGTGTGTGTGTGTGTGTGTGTGTGTGTGTGTGTGTGTGTGTGTGTGTGTGTGTGTGTGTGTGTGTGTGTTATATTTTGACATCTTGCATACAGTTGCAACCTAATTGCAGGTAGATATATATCTAGCTCTGGTACTTCTAGACCTGTCCCAGTTTTTGACAGTGTTGCATTATCCCAAGCCACTCTAGGCTTGCTGCTTGCCCATAAAAAGCCTCTGATTCAATTTCTGATTGTAGACTGCCCTCTACTAGATGAAGAACTCCACAATGCCTATCATTGGTAGAGAATGTCTGTTACTATATGCCATATAAGAACATGTATTTTTAATCTATTTCCAGATTTAATTTTTTTCACTTCTGAAGATTGCTGCACATCTTTCCACATATTTCCTTGTATGTTTCATTAATCAGACCTTTGTAGGTGTCCTTTTACCATACCAGTAAGTATTTGACCTTCTCTTACTTCCAGTGTTGAAGGGATTCTACAACTTTAAATTCTTTATCATTTATACTAATAGTTATTGCTTTACTCTTATGTTTGCTTATTTTGTACCCTAATATTTTTCCAACTCTATCCAGCTTTTTCATCAAAGTTTTTAGTTCTTGCTATTGTCTTCTCAAGATTAAGATAATGCCGTTGGCATAAAGTGCTATTTTGAGTTCCTCCATCCCACACCAAAAACCAAACATATCAGATTTTCTGTTTGCTATTGTTATTGGCTCCAAGTACAGAGCAGAGAGTAGTGGTCAGAGCAAATATCCTTACCTATCCCCCACTTTAAGTGGAAACATTTCTGTCCCTAAATGATTATCCACTATAACTATAGGAAGTATTTTCTCTAACCTTAGACTAAGCACTTTAGTGAATACTTTTCAGTTCTGTATGAATAAGGGATCTAGTCTTTCAGTTATCAGGAATAAGGGGGCCTTTATTTGACTTTTAAAGCATCATTACTTTTCCTCTACCTACATCTGAAGGAAATTTGTAGGGAAGAATAGTTGTTTGGAACAGTGGCAGAAGAGCCGTTTAAGTCAATTTGTAATAAATACAGAAAAGTCAGAGGAGAATTTGAGAGGTTCTGGAGGTTTACCAGCACAATGATTGTCAATTGTTGTTGCTCATATTTCTTGTACCCTTGCTGGCTTCTCAGGCAATGAAATCTGTGCTTTTGAAAGGTTGGTGAGTGAAAATGCACCAAAGATCTGATAGTGGCAGTTGAAGGATGCACCCTTCCCTGAGCAGTTTGAGTGCATTTTTTTATGAGCAATTGATTGAAGGTTACAATGTTAATGAATGTAATACGCACACAATATTTATGGGTTGGTATACAAATTTCCCTCTCCTTACATCTTCTAGCTACCAGGTTTTGAGTGATCAGACCTTTTTCTAGCAGAAGAACCTGCACATCTCCCACTTACTATGGACATACTGAAATTAAATTTGCTTAGGCTCACAATTCAGACTTTTAATTTCTGTCAACAGACACTTTTCTTTATACCTCTTTGTTCTGTTTTACTTTGCAAGGAATCAAGTTTCTTGTTCTGTGATGTCTTCTCACGGTTTGTAATTGCATGAGCATAGTCTCTGCATTTACCTTTAAGTAGCTCCCAGGTAGTGAACATACTAGAACTAGTTATCAGATGATGACCAAAATATTATTGGCTGTCTTTAACATATCAGATTATTTGTACCACTACATCCATATCAATGGAGTGCATTTCTGCTGTCTATAAAGGGGCTAGGAGGCTGTGGTTGGGTATCGATATGTAAGAGTGAGCATAGGATGGTTAGAAACAGTCAGTGGGGGTATTACAACCTCTTTAACATAGGAAAAAAAATGATTTATTGAAAAGCCCTAAAGGCAGTTAACTAGTAACTCCATTTTCTAAGACATAGTAGTTATAATCAACAGTGCAATATTGTAACATCCTTCATGCATCTACAAGATTCAATACTTCCCTAAACAAGTTTATTACCATGGTTATCTCTGTTGGTCTAATTTTCCTGCCAGGATTCTATCTAAACATGGATGAAATACTGCATTAAAAATAAACATGGATGAAATACTGCATTAAAACTGCCTCCAAATAAGGAGTAAATTGGTGGGTTTACGTAATGTTTTGATGAGCTACATTAGGTTCACTAGCAGTTCAATATAATCTTTATTAGGGCCATAATAGTTATACAAAGTTTTGAGTCCATAAGCAGATGGGAAAGGGCTATATTCTATCTATCTTGTGTATCCTTTACAGCACTCCTGCTTTCTGAATGGCTACAGGAATGATGCATTAAGATGGCAACATCTCTTTTCAAAAAAGAGGCACTGAAGAAAATGTCAGAACCCCTCCATTTCTGGAAACTACTAGTCTTATTCTTCCTTCTAATTTCATGCTTCTGACAGGATGAAGGTGTAATAGTTGATATTTACTTTTTTCAATTACAATTAAAACTGTATGGGTTTTAAAGTCAACAAAACCCCATTTAACATTTCATTAAAGAAACAAAAATATAACTGCCCTTTTCCTTCTGAGGCAGTTATAACAATCTGTTTAGATGAAGCAGAAGAATGAACCAAGTATGTGGTCTTAGTTGAATAAGACAATATTATTAATTACTTATGAGCTTAAAATAATAACTATATTTGTAAGATCAAGAACACCTAGGAGAACTGGAAGCAAAATACAAATTGCATGTTGTGAATATGCCACTGTTTAATGACTACTTTAACAAGGTAAAATGCCCAGGTCTTGGCAGAGAAAGCAAGGAGAGACAGGTGAAGGGTACCTTTTGGAAATGTATAGAGAAATCACTTCAGATTAAAGCCTTAATTAAGACAAATTGCACAATATAATGTTTATTTAATGAAAACAATTGTTAAACTTCAAACTATAAAATAGTTATTTTCTAGACCAGAAAATAAAAACTTTCTGAGAAACATGACAAACAGGCTTATAGTTATAGGCAATATATTATCCTACATAATATCCACCACTTCTCACTAACTGTCAAAATATAACAAATATATAAAAGTTTGTATATAAAGGGTAGTCAAAGCACCATAGATCTTGCAGTAGTGCAAGTAACAGCAACAAAAAAAGAGAGTAATTGAAAACTCCTGTAATCTCTCTCTCTCTATGTGACTATGCAGTCTAAATATATGAATTACAATGAATGCAGACATTTGCATTCTCCCCATAAGAAAACTCTATAGCTATGGACAAACTATGCACAACTTGTCTGGGAGGGGGAGTAAGAATAAAGAGGGACGAAACCAACAAAGCTCACCACTTTGGCACAAATGTTCTACAGAGGTCAGTTGCTGTACAGTGCAAGAGGATAAAAAAAAGAGACAAAAAAGGCTGTCTGTGAGAACCATGCTATCTTAATGGTGGTGATACCATGGGATCTTTCATCCAGACCATGCTAACCCAGGACCTCCTATAAATGGAAATAATGCAGTGTTGACTAATATATTCCATCCTTAGTTTGAAAAGCAATGAATAACATAATGACATGTATACTGTGGCATCATAAATCAAAATAGACTATGTTTAAGCAGTAAATAAAAGAGAGTTTTGACAACGTGGAGAAACAATACATTCCCAAAACAAGTAACCAAATCCCCCCACCCCAAATAGTGCAGCCACTAGGAGCAGATAAACAGGTTAATGATAGGAAAAACGTGCAGTGTTTGCACTCTATTCACAACATAACATCACTTACTTAAGGAAACTTAGCAGGAACGTGCAGGCTTAACCATAACAGTTAATGCCAGGATTTCTACAGGGAATCATTTAGTTCAGGCACAGTGTCGGGGCAGTGAATAACATGCTATAAGCTATATCATTCTAGCCATCAGGCTTGAAGTTGTTAAGTGAATCAAACATGTTATAATCCCGTCACTTGACATTGAAAAGGGGTATGATTACTGGAGTATTTATATCCAGCATCTCCTCATTTATTTTGCAGGAGCAGTTTATCAAGGGAACCAGAGATCAGTCAATCTCTGTTTTTGGTTTGTAGGTTGCCTTGAGTTGGCTGTTGAACTGCTTTCATATTTGCAACAGAACTACCAGGACAAGGGAATTTTACAAACTGCTCAAACTCTTGTAGGGAGTAAATGTGTATTGGCACATTTCCTTTGGCTAAGCAGTGTTACAGGTAAGCACAGGTTAACAAAAAAATCTGATATATTTACACTTCCATAAGTAGAGCATGCCTGTTTGTTTTTGTTATATAGTGTGGCACTTTAATCAGGAAAAATCTTGACCCGATGGCCAAACATTTTAAGTCAGTCATTTTATTAAACACATTTCAAAATGAAATCCTAAGATAGATTGTTCTTTCTGTTCCAGTGAATGACATGGGGGGCCCTTTCAATTAAAAGGTGATTCTTAATCCTTAAAAGGATTCTTAACCCTTAAAATAAAATCTAGGACTCTATTAGTAAAGATTAGATAATCTAAATTTTCCAGGCTTGCTGAAAACCCAATAATGCTAATGTTACTGCTCTGTGACTCTATTTTCTAAACCATCTAGCTTAAGTATCTTTCCCTGGGAGTATATCTGCAGATTTATATGTGGCTGGAATACAAAGGCGGCACAGCTCTCTCTTCAACTATGTCAGACTACTGCTGGAAGAGAGCTGTCAAGTGACTTGGAGATCTACATCATGGATGACTGTTACGTTTGAAATGGTTCACAGTCAATGCAGAACACTTTAAAATGTATGAAAATTTGTGGCAATCATCACTTTAAGCTCATTTGTTAATTACTGAAATGTCCATCTCCATCTTTAGAGGCAGAAATTTTAAATATGTAAAATACTACCATTAAAACTTCAACCCTGATCAGGCTTCTCTACAGTCCTTACAAACACTTGTTATAGAGAATGCAGGTAGAGGCACTCACAAAGTAAACACATTCATGGCAGATACACTTTCAGAAAAGGAATCACAAATAGATAGCACTACAATTTGATATATTTTGTCATGCATGTTCTTGTGCACACCCTACAACTGTTAATGCTATGGCTAGAATTTGATAGCACAAGTAATCTGAAAATATTAGAAAACTTAGCAGCATGAAGATTGACGACAGCTCTGCCTAATAAAATGAGAAAATGTGTATTTTAAAGTGATTCCAAAAACTCTGACATGCCAGTCGGTTTACTTGAATGGAGAATGCTTATGTACTTAATGATACATTATTAAAACCTGAATTATCTACTTCAAAAAATAAAGTTGCAATAATATATGTGACATCTGTGGAACAAAAGGTAGCAAATAGTGGGCTGAATCATTTCAAATGCAAAAAAGGTGTCACATTGCTAACTTGGTGTTATTCATACTTAAAATAATGCTAATAGTAGAACTTTGTGAATTAAATACATGCTACAATCTTATAAAAGGTGGCAAGGTTACAGCTAGAACATTTGAATCAGCATTATCCCATTACATCATTATGTTACAAATAAACTATTGAAGCACACTATATTTTTAGAAAAAAATATAAGTTCAAACCCTCCTAGACTCTGGTAGAAGGATTACTCTTGTTTAGGGTCTCATACACTGTAGTCATATGCCTTCACACAACCAAAATTTAGAGATAATATTTATTTGTTGTGCTAGAAAATAATAACCTCACACACATAGAAATTCAAAGATTTCTAGGAAAATGATTGCATCCTGTGGTTATTAACCCCTAATTTGACACATAATATAATATTTTGAAAATATATGGCTGTTCTCTAGACAACAAGATCAAACCTTGTAGACAGGCAGAGGTTGAACAGTTTAAGCAGAGTCATTAGTGAGAGTGCAGCCTGGTGTGTTGTCTGGTCTGATGGAATATCATTTATAGCCATCGACAGGGATTCTAAGACTTGTTCAAAGTTGATTACAAGGCTATATTCTCAAGGAGATTGAGGCAATAGAATGGATAGGAGTGATAAATTTGACACTAAGTCAATCTGCCAAAATATTAGTTATATATTGACAGGCATACTGGCACACACACACACACACACACACACACATATATATATATATATATATGTGCATACTTTTACAGTATTCATTTCTATTTCCTTCCTTAAAACTCAATGCATATGTAATACAGAAAGAGTTAATAGAGAATTTATTAACCCTGAATCCCTTTCTCTATTTTGTTATAAAATATCTGCTTCTTTATTAAGTTCAGTCTTGGCCCCCATATTACTCTAAAACCAGTTACCAGTAGCTTCCTATTTATTGCAGCCAAAAATGTAAGCACTCCACCAAAATAAGATAACTTGCTTCCTATAACTAAGCATATTAAAATGTTTACTTAAAAGTCCTTCTTACCTCTTCTATTTCTCCTTGGTTTTGGTTCCAATACAAAACCTCAGGTGCCTAGGATCAAGGATCTAGAAATCAGAAAACTAATACCTGAAACATATAAGGGTGACAACTCAAATCATATTTTCCTGCACCCCTCGATATGGGTGGGTGGCACCCACATTCCCTGAACTTGTATAGGCCATCTCAGCTGTTGCACAAACATGGAGAAGTCATGTAAACAACAGGATCACTGTCAGTGTGCTGTAAAACTGCAGCAGCAGTGATTTCCTATGATTAAAAAAAAACAAATCAGCAGTCTGTTCCTCTGCATCTTTTGACTTGGGCACCTGACATTTTGGTAACAGATTGCTAAACTCAATGAACTTTGTGGAAGACCTCGTATTCCTTTCAGCTGCCCCATCCCATTGCTTATTAATAAATCCCATGGCTCCTAATATCACCACTGGTACTATAATAGTATTCCTCATAAGCATTTCATTAATGCATACATATTCACAGCAAAAATTAACAGGTCCTACCACAAATAAATAAAAAAAAACATTTAAAACAAAACATTGTAAGAACAGTCAAATTCACATATTTATATTTTAACTTATAAAAAGTGCTTTTCATTTCAACTCTCCCCAGCATACCTCTCAACTGCCCAGATTTTTGCCCCATATTTTCCATCTGTTCCTGATAAAATGTGTTCAAATCAGTGAGGACTGACTTCATTAATTAATGATAAGCATTTGAGTTTCAGAATTCATATCCTTCAGAAAATGCTTGCTAGCACAAGACCTTTTATTCTAGCAACTTTCTAAGCTTATATGAGCAATATTTAAACTCTGTGCCTATTTTGGGGGCTTTGTCCCCTCATTATTTTTGGTTTTGTCTTGATCTTTTTTGTGTAAGCGGTTGAGTGCTATGCTCTCCAGACTCTTTCTGGTATTTTCACAATTGTATCTTCTTTACCACTTCCTTCATATTCCACTTTGTTACGCAATAACTTGGCACATCTTTTATTCGAAAGGAAACAACCATAAAATAATATTATAGTGCTGTACCCATTGAAATATCTGCACATATCCAATATAACACCCTATCTTTATTAATAAGCTCGAAGCATTCTTGTTCAAGCATAACAGTTATGTTACTAAACACCTTTTAACCTCATGCATGGCTTAAGCACAAGCATAACTGTCTTATCTACCATACAATCATATTTCTGTCCATCTCTCATCTTTGCTATTATACTTCATCTCTGCTTTACCTGATAATTTGTTCAGTGATTATCTTCATAAAATGTCTGACCAGTCCTACAACATTGTAAAGCAAAATGTGTCCTCTCCATCATTTTCTTTATCATTCCTTCTTTTCTGAAGCTCAGGATATCCCGTCCCTATTTTATACACTGTCGTCGTTCATAATATAGCCACATCATTCCCTACCACTTCTTGTCTCCTACTCCCTGCAGACTACTCTCCCAAAATGCCGTATACTTTGCACAGTAGCCAACACTGCAAACACCTGATTGATTATCCAAATACTTTCTACTTCCTATAATGAATGCATGCTTAGAAATGGCATAGGTACTACTGAATTTAACAAAGCAAGTCCTCTCTTTTTTGACTCATTATAATATTAACAGTATATGTAAAAAAGAAACAAGTGCGAAAACGAGGTACAAGTTCAGTTCGGACCCAAGCAAGTTCAAATAAATCCGAATTGCTTAAGATTAATATAGCAATTTATTAGTTGAAAAACAGAAGGATAAGTGCTTTCACTAATGTAGCTTTATCAGATTTATCAGATCATCAGATTTATTTGAACTTGCTTGGGTCCGAACTGAACTTGTACCTCGTTTTCGCACTTGTTTCTTTTTTACATATACTGTTAATATTTAATTTTTTTCATCACAAGTGCGTTAACTTGTGAGCAACCAGAGTGTATTATAGTTTATCATTATAAAAGTTACCTCTTTTAATGGGGTACAACCATAATCCCCCCAAAATAACCATTTTCTGTACTTTCTGCTTCTCCTGTTTTTTTTTTCCACAACACGTATATTCCTCTAAAATAACTTCATAATCTAAAGCAATACTATTCTTCAAATATACCTGTTTCTTAAATAACACCCTAAAACAACTCCACATCTTTGTCACTTATCTGACTTTCCACTGTTGAATTATGTTTTCTTGTATCCCATATCACAAACCCCAAATACATTTACTTTATAGTCACTAAAACATATCCTCCCATTTTGACTTTCTTACCTTATCCCTTGCTTTTATCTTTACTTGCAGCCCCACCGATTTCTAGCTTTCCTTCACTTCTTGCGAAGTTTCCTTTATCCAAACTCTGCTTTAACAGAAACAGCTCATCTTCATATAATAATAACATGTGCAGTTTAACTCCTTCTATTATTTCCCATGGCATTCATTAACAATGGGAAAATATCCTCAACTCATCAAAGATCCTTGCCTTACTCTTGTATCCATAACTATTCATTATGTAACCACCTATTTTTTTATTTATTTACCGATCTATCTTTCTAGCTATTTGTAGAATAAAGAAAAAATCATCAAACATGTTGTCTTGCCTCTTATCCCTTATGCATTGATACCTTGAAATTAATTTACTTTAAGTAGCCGTTGCTTGGTTCACTGTCTGATGAAATGTTAACACCGTAGTTTAACTGGGTAATTCTCTTTGCAGTACATTTGCATACACTTGTCTTCACAGATCCCTCTACAAGCCATTAGTATATTCTATTGCAAAAAAAAAAAAAAAACTCTTTGGGCCATCTTTCACTTATACCATGCTGTCTGTTTTCTTTCCCACCTTTTTAACTAGTGATATGATTAAATAATTGTTTTGTACTGCCAGATGCTGTGCTGATATTGTGTTAAATTCTGAATTAATTCTCCAATATCTACTTTGCCCCTTTTAAAGATTTTTTTTCTATGGGGGGAGGCACATCATATGCTGGCAAGCAGTAGGTATATAGCAGATAACCATTCCTGGATGAACGTTCAGTCCCTCACAGAACAATTTATGATCAGTTAAACAGAATTCTCTATTTCCCTGTCTCTCTCTGAACTACTGCATAGTTTACTTATGTCCAACAATGAATTAGTTATCCATCTATAATATCATACTGTATTCAAAATTATATATGAGTAGTATTTTAAAGTGTAACCAAATGTACCCGGAGTATGGTGCCTGCAAAATTTATGGCTATGGATATCAAACTTGTTCTTAAGCTCGGTGTTCCCAATGTAGAGTCAAACAATCCACTTATGCTGTATTGATGTGCTCAGAAAAAGGATAAAATGAGCCTTGTCTACTGCTAATGGGGTTTGGCTTTATTGACCAGAGTGCAACAATAAAGCCTTAAAAGGTGAAAAATGGAAGTTATGGGTATTCAGAAGCTATGTATGTGAAACACTGGTATGTGCTTAAGGGATCGTTTGCATATATCCCATGGTTTTTCAATACATGAGGTTTAAACTATTACACAGAGAAGATTCTAGCATAGCTGGGTATTTTGGGTGGGTGAGGGGGTATTTATTTTGTGAAGTTATCATTTACCAGACCTAACATTCTTTGGGTATACTTAATTTTACAGATGTAGCTACACAAGTTACTTAAAGGAAAATTGAACTATCTTAATGTAAATGTATTTTCTAAGCAAAACTGAGGTATAGGTGGGACAGAAATTGACAGTGAATTATGTTTCCAAGCAATTTCAAAGTAGAAATGTTAAGGACTTCACTAGCCAAAGTTAAACAAAGAGAAAGCTGAGAGTAAAAGTAAAATATTGGCGCTGTTCTCCAGTAACAATAAAGGCTTTCCTCTTCTGTAGAACGTAAAACCAGTAGTTCTGTTAAACCAAAGTCCAAAGGTCCACCAGGCCACCAGGTTAATATTTACAAAGCATCAGTTTATTCCAAGTAAAAACAGAAATTAAACAGATTAAGCGCTTTAATCTCCCATATGGAGACTTCATCAGAATCTGTTGTACATACACATCCTCAGTTTAAATACATCTTGGTAAAACCATTAGTTAATTGATCTTAGGTTCTGATAGGCTGGCCATTTATTGTTACAAATTGCTGTTGAGGTGATTCTAAAACAAACCATTATTGTTTCTATAAAACACTTATTGCACTGGTATATTGTTGAAAAATGTAATAAAAAGTTCATAGTCAGAACATTTCAAAGTATTTGTTTCTTAAAACTTATGTAAATAATGCAATTTAAATTAAAATTGAAATTAAATAAATACATAATACTTATTAAATGCATATCAAAAACCATATGAAATCACTAAAAGGTATATAAAAACATTTTTTGTTCCTGTACCTATTTTTGTGTCGTAAAACTGTATGCTAAAATATGCAATAAAGTTAATAAAATATGTTAAAATATGTACATATTCTATAAAACTGTACCAGGGTGTGTTTACATGGGGCTCAAAACCATAACCATCTATTGGTGTCTCTTTGGGTCATCAGCAAGAATCTTGAGGGCTGGGTTAATGGATATGTGGTCATTTAATCCATAATTCCCACATGCATCCAACCTTAGTTGCCAAACCATCTCTCCAAATTCGAGTTTGGTTTCCTAGTCCCCACCTCTCTCTTGTTTAACCACCTCTTCCAAGATCCAAAATTTAAAATCTGCATCTATACATGTACGGGTGTGTCTAAATAGTGCATTATTGTCGTTCATTTTAATAATATCTCTGTTGTGTTCATATATGTGTGCCCTTAAGTTACGTTCAGTTTTCCCTATGTAATATTTCCAACATTTCTTACAATAGCACAAGTATACCACCCCTTTGGTATAACAACTATAGTATTTGTTTCCGTTTAATTTCAGATTAATACTTGGAAGTTCAAGTTCTTTGGTGTCTGCCATAAAAACACATTGTGCACACCTACCACATTTAAAAGTACCATATTTACTGCATGCTCCACTCAAAATATTTTTCTTTTTTTCAAATATGTTTTTCAAATTTCTATTTTTCCTAAAAGCATATCTAAGTGGTTGTTGAAAGACATCTGTCTTAGTAGGCATTTTGTTGAATATTCCCCATGCATCATTAATACATTTTTTTATCCATCCAATCCCATTAAAATGTGTCAAAACCAAAAAAGGAAGTTTTTCTTCTTTATTTTCTCTAGTACTAGGCCTATTTTCCACCTCAATAATACATGTATTCGTTAGTAAGGGTTTGTATAATGTGTCCAATTTATCTAAAACAACTTTTTTATTAGACTCAATCACCCCTTTCCTTAAACATATTGTGTAATGTCTCCATTTCTTCCATTAGATCTATTTTGTCAGAAGTCATTCTGGCTACTCTAATCATTTGTCCTTTTATTATATTCATTTTTGAATGGTAGGGATGGTCACTCTTGAAGTGTAAATAAGAGTTTGAGTAACATTCCTTCCTGAAAATTCTGGATTTGAATTTTTTATTCACTCTATCTTTTGTCAGTTTCACATCCAGATAGTGTATTTCTTCTAAACCTAAGTCATAGGTAAACCTCAAGGAATTCTGTACTCTGATTAATATACATAATAAATTCTTTAATTTCATCTATAGGTCCATCCCATAAAATAAAAATATCATCCAAAAATCTATAATATCCCACAGTGTATCTGTAAAAAGTAGAACTAAAGACAAATCGTTTCTCCCAGAATAACATAATTATATTTGCATAAATAGGGGCACAAGCTGATCCCATGGCTACCCCGTCTGTTTGATGGTATAAGTCTCCTTGAAAATAAATATAGTTGTACTTCAGTACAAGCTCCATATTTTCCATTACTAACTTAAAGACATCAGGTGTCAAAATCTTCATCTCCACTATAATTTTTTCAAACCATTCTAACCCTATTTGATGTGGAATGACTGAAAATAAATCTCTCACATCCACTGTCAAAAAGGTGAAACCATCCCTATATTGGATAGCACCAGTTTTGGATAAAAAATCCCATTAATCTATTAAAATGTGTGGAAATTTCTTGTAGAATTCTTTTAGTTTAATGTCCACAAAAATTGCCAATGTTTGTGTCTTTGAACCTTGTGACGACACTATTGGTCTTAGGGGTGGGCTTTCTTTGTCCATCCAAATTATTAGTATATGCACAGCTGTTGCTGTTAAAGAAATGGGCAGCTATGGACCTTCCCTACACCCGTCCTGCACATCCCGAGCTGTTTTCCCTACTGTCTTTCCCTCTTTGTGCCCCTTTTTCACCACTTTCCTATCTCCCCATTTTCTTTTCTTTTCTTTCAAAAAATTAGCACGGGGGTTAGCGGGACTAAGCACTTTTAAGCAGTAGTTAGCGGGCTTGCGTGAGTGTGCGCATGTGTGCGCTTAGCTAAGTATTGCTAAGTGTCGTGCAAACCCACGCAAACCCGCTTACAACTGCTTGAAAGGGCCTTAGTCATTCTGCATATGAGGGGCCTTGTTCTGCTCAGCAACAAAATAAAACACCACTGCCAGTCTTGAACCCCGGACACACTAGACTGCATGAAGTACCACTAGGCCACAGTAGATATACAGCAAGATATTGCTGAAATATATATATATCATGCATCAGAATGTGTGAATATAAAGGAATGGTAGGAATGCCATAACACAAAACCTGTTCTGTGGAACTATACCAGCAGTTGTTGTGGAATTCATTACATGACTGTGATAACAAAACCAGACATTCTAGCAGTAAATACTGTTAGCAGCCCTTCACAATCCCCACACAGTATCATAGCAGGACAATCCATGTGTTCAAGGTACAGCAAGGATGTGGGTAGGCATACTCAGCACTGGAATTGTCCAGTTTCATGAGCGTCCTGTGATAATGTCAACAAAATAAAAAGCACAAACACTGCAGAAGTGAGTACATTAATATCCACAGTATAGATGTCCCCAAACAGTTCATGTGCCAAATGGAAACATCTCAATAACTACATATGTATGGCAGCTAATTGTAGATGTTGTAAAGAAACTCCATACTCCCATGTATCTTGTGTTAGCATTTCTAGGGGTGAGTACAATTCTACACTGTCAACTGTGTACTGGGAGAGGCAACATTCAGGTCTGAGTACAACATACAAATAACTGGCTACACCCTAAGCAATATTTAGAAGAAGTATACCAACCTTCTGACTTACACTATGGTGTCCGCAGCAAACAAGCATGGGCCCCACTTTGGAAAGCTGAAAAGCCTACATCTACCTGACCTAGCAATTTATAGCATTGGGTTGCTATGACAGTGAGTACTGCAATTACCACACAACATGCTGCATGCATTTACCAAATGGTGGCCACCAATTGGTGCAGAGGCCATCACATGCACATGTGCAGATGCCACTAAAAGCAGGCTGTACTTGCTGTCCACACATGCAATCATTTCATTGCAGCCATGGAGAGAGAGAGAGAGAGAGAGAGAAAGCAAGCAAGAAAGCCAGAAAGCATGAAAGAGAGACACAGACAGACAGACACCAGCAACAACAACAGCAACAGCCACAGCAACAGCAAAAAAAAATTTAAAAAAAAAAAATATATATATATATATATATATATATATATATATATATATATATATATATATATATTGTATTACTACACACACGGAACTTAATAATACAAACCCATACAAAGTAAAGGTATGTAACTGATATGTATTTACTGGCATGTAGTAGATGTTTTTGAAGAGTACTCTACATACTTTGAATCATCCATATGTGGCAGCGGTACATATCTATGCACAGATGCCCTGCATAACTACTGCCATGGAGAAATCAGTGTGTAGGTGTGTGCAATGGGATATGACTGTGATATATGTAGTTCAGCATTAAATGTCAAACATCTGATCCATGTTATCTCTGTTCTGTACAGTAGTGTGTACAATGGTTGTTTGGGGGAGTAGTGCATACAGTTATATAAACAAGGATGTGACATAATAACAAATGCATGATAGTCATATTAAAGTGTAGCTTAGCATTGGCAACAGCTGTACCAGGCTAGTATGTTAATCTAGCATTTCAGCTATATATACACCCTCTGATATTACTGTGTGCTCACATATGACACCTGTTCATGTTGCAGCAAGGCCCAGCAGGTCAGCTGTAAGGTCCATGGACTTACAACAGTGTGGACCTTGTGTGTGTATGGCACACACATACGGAGAGATCTGTGTGTGTCAGATATATTAGCATCTGTACATGTGCATAGAGCAAGGGACATACTGCAACTGTTTGTGAAAAGTGGACATATATATGTTGTTGAAGGTTGTTATGTGCATACTTCTATGTAGGTTGTAGTGTGTGGCAAACAAGACAGCATACAGTGCTGGTATATGACATGTGGTGGTTAAACACTATGGGCATGAATTGTCAGGCTTGCAGTGTTGCAGCCAGTGAGGCCTGGTAAAGCTACATGTGCTAAGAACACCTTCAATGCATTCCGCACAACACTGTGCAATATTAGTACATAACAATATACCTCGCACCCTTCGCATAATTGATATTCCCACCATGAAAGGTGGACCGTACATGTGCCTATATGGCTATCTATATGTACACCAATGTATGTTCATATTTATTTTACACGTATATATATATATATATATATATATATATATATATATATATATATATATATATGTATATATATATATATATATATATATATATATATATATATATATATATATATATATATATATATATATATATATATATAGTGAGAGAGAGAGAGAGAGGGTCATATTTACTGCGACAGATGGCTGGTGACAAAGCCATGGACTCAAGCTCAGTGTTGAAACTGCATTGGCATCCCTTCTGGCAAAATCTCCGTACCCATGAACTACCACATAGGTGGTAGCCTACTTAACACTGAAAGTGTGATAAGAGACCATGGGACACAGGTGGACTGTAGTCTCCCCTTCTATAATCACAGTGACACACTGGCCATGTAATCTGTCTACCTGCCACACCTCATCACAAAAGATGTGTCATCCAGGGAAATATAGGTCAGTATTCCCCTCAACTCATCACACATAAAGCCCATTATAGAGTATAATGCCCCATGTGGTATGTACCTCACAAGACATCCACAGCAACTGGTAACGAGAAAGACATACCTCACAAAGACTAATACCAGCCTCAAACAGATGCCCTATGCAGACTATCTCACAAACCCACAACTACACTGTGTCGCATACCGCCTACCCAGAAGTGACCTCTGCCTAACATACTAAGCTATGTAAAAACCAGAGCTGTTGGACATTCTGCATATAAACAGATCACAATCTCTATGTGCTACACGCTCTAGGGACCAAAACCTTCTGACCACATTAAACAGCACATGCTGGAGGGATAGATTCCCATCTCAGAGACATCCCATACTCTGTAACAAACCAAGCCAATAGCCTATTACCTACCTATGAAGTGATACACACCCACATTTACTTGTTGCAATAATTGCTATGTGAGTTTGACTGAGTGCGATGGTGAATGTGTTTGTGAATGTGTCAGAGTTTGGTTTATGTGTGATAGCTTAGTGGGAAACTGTTTCTGTCATGGTATTATGTGTCCTAGCTGTGATCCCAGCAAAAGATGTGTATACAATTGCTAGGCTGAAAAAGCAGTATGCCATACATTCTGACATAGTCCCTTGTTGTCGACTGGGGTGCCCATTGTAGGCCAAAGCAGTACATGCATGCTTATTGCGTGTTACTGCTGGCAAATCCAACCCCTGTATGGACTGTAGTACTACCTGAGGCTGTATGCCTAAACAGCACAGTATGGTGTACGTCCACATTGATTGGAACCACTGTTCCATGTGTTCCCCGTAATCCTCACAGATTACATACCTCAGGCATATGGTCTCGTAACTACTGACACACAGTACTGTAAGGTACACAGGTAAAGATCACCTGTGTTGCCATATCTATGTGTCTGATATGTATGTCTGATGTGTGTGTGTGTGTATGCCTGTACCATGGCCTCAGTCATATGTGTGCTACAGGATATAGGTGCGTATCTAGCAACATGTATAGTGCAGTACAGTAGTATGCCACCTATATTCACAAATGTGCACATATGTTAGGCAGGGGTCTGCCATCAATGACTAGTGTGGTATACCAGTGATACAGTCACTGGACTTTACAATCATTGCAATGGATTACACTTTTCATGATGCATTAGCATGATATATACCTCCTGTGTCTAGGTCATGCATTGTGTCGCATACAGTGTGCCATGTACTGTTGTATAGTATTACAAACTGTTGTAAGTTTGTTGCTGTGCAAAACGTGGTTTGATATATAGAGTGTGCCAGGCACTGTCAGGCAGTTATGGGTTGAGTAATGACATGTGGTTTTGAAAGTGTGTATCTTCTGACAGCCAATAGGTTGCTATATATGGCAGTTAATTGATATCTGTACATAAGAAATATACATGTGCCTCATGACTTGCTCACACATATTGTTTCATTGTCTTCCAGGGCTATGTCCCACCATCATAATCCCGCCTATAGCACGGCGGAGGAAGAGGTCATAATATCCAGCCTCATGCAGCAATATGCCTTCCAGTTCCCTACAACCAGCCAGGACCAGCATGAGCGGACTGCACTGTGGCAAGAGCTTGTCCGTTGGGTAAATGACATAGGCATGCATAACCGGACATATGAGCAGGTACGCCATCACTGCAGTGATTTAATTAGACATGTCCGGCAGTGTGCGTCTGATATCTGCAGACAGCAGCTTGCCACAGGAGGGGGGGGGTAGCCATCTATCCCCCATCACCAGAGTGGAGGAGCTGCTCCTGAGCCAGGTGGCTACTGGCCAATAACAACCCCAACAACTAACGTGTGTCATCATGGAGGCCAGAGTCACCCAGCAAGCTGACATGGAGCATGCAGGTAACATGGCATAGCTGTAGACTACTGTTACCTCAATTGTTAGAGCATGCTTATGTGAGATGTGTACTGTGTAGTTAGACGATGTGGTGCCTAATGTTGTGCAATGGTAATAATTAGGAATACAATTGGTATGCCTGTGACTGTCAACCGTTGTACTACTGTACGATTGCAAACACACAGTAGCAATGCAACAGTTGTTGCCACTGACAAAATGTCTCATATCCTTGTAGGTCCTGCTGGTGTGACAGCAAGGCAGCCGACCCATGCTGGTGAGTGTGTTCTACCTTTAATAATGCTAATTAAATGTGCATGTCATAGGTGAGGTGTAGGCCATGTACACATAACACACATACACATAATGCATGTTGAGCATGTTTGCTGTGAGACTATGCACATCCCAGTAACGTGGGTAGCTGCCTATAACACATACAATACACAGAGCATTCCACACAATTGTGGAAACACTGATGTGGACATTGGATAGGCAGAGTCGATACACATGCACACAATATACCCAACACTGTCATACGCAGTACATGTTAACATGCTACACATGGCATATTCAGACGCCTGCTGTAAGGTCACACCACAGTATCCCACACTTCATCCACACAGCACACATAATATACCTGAGGGGTAGATGCCTCACATGTGTCTGTGCGACACACTTCGACACATTACACATTCATGGTAGGCAATGCCCCCTATTGTGCACCTTACAAACCTATGTAACAACTGGCTGTGAAATGGTGAATGTAGCCATGGTACTGCATTTCCGGTACAGCATGGTATGTGCCTGTGTGGCACACATTAGTAGCCTTGTGTGACCACATGATGCTGCATGATGATGGCTCATGGTAGTACATCCCATCCAGTTACAGTGACCACAGTACTACACATAGCATTACCTGCTATGGCCCTCAGTGTTGTGTGCGTGCAAACATAGGCACCTATACACAATATGCATAGCAATCACCATTTGTACAAAGTGACACATATATGTCATGTAATGCTATTGAGTGTATAGGTCACATGACACACACTGTGTCTGTGTGATGTTTAATGTTGCAGTTGTGTTGTAGCATGCCATGTCATGTCTGGCACTGGCATGTCCACAATATGTCCTACACTCACCATGACCACTGTACAATGGACATGTTGAGCAATGGTATTCCATCAGGTTAACATGCACCACTCATCCTGTGTGCATACATAGAATGCATGTGCTAATCCTGTGTCCACAATTATCTGCTGAAGACACAGACACTCTAATAAGAAATGGATATCTATGTGACACACAGATACACATCCAGCCATGGTATATATACCTGTGAGAGATGGTGCACAGAACATTGCAGAGCTTATAATACTTGCACAGCACTGTTGTGTCCATGTACACAATGCATTCCATGGAGAGGCCAATCACTGAACAACAACACACATGCATCAAAGACATGTATAGTGTTAATGGCAAGGGCTGTCAACACCCGCACTGCATGCTGTTGTGAAACACTCTTCCTGCATGCTGGCACGTATGATATAATTGTTTGCCTTGTGATACTGTACCCCACCTTCACCCACTATTGAGTATGTTCTGGATTGCTGGTGGTGTGTGTGTGTGTGTGTGTGTGTGTGTGTGTGTGTGTGTGTGTGTGTGTGTGTGTGTGTGTGTGTGTGTGTGTGTGTGTGTGTGTGTGTGTGTGTGTGTGTGTGATGTGTGTGTGTGTGTGTGTGTGTGTGTGTGTGTGTGTGTGTTTTAGTGATGAGTGCATTTGGGTGCATGTGTGCATGTGTGCAAGTGTTCATGTGTGCAAGTGTTCATGTGTGCATGTGTTCATGTGTGCATGTGTGCATGTGTGCAAGTGTGCATGTGTGCAAGTGTTCATGTGTGCATGTGTGCAAGTGTTCATGCGTGCATGTGTGCATGTGTTCGTGTGTTCATGTGTTCATGTGTGCATGTGTGCTGACATCATGTACAGGTCGTAAAGTGTGCTTCCTGTCTCCCTCTCACAGGTGCTGACCTTGGGCTTGTTCACTGCAGCAGAGAAACTGATGTCACTGAGCAAAACAGTGATATGATGATAGGTGTGTTGAGGCACAGGCATGTTTGCCAGGGTTTGTCGTTGGGCCACCATTCGACAGTACACAGCTGTCCACCCCATCCATGCATACAGTCATACTGCCAATACATCCATCACCAATGCCCATAGCTGAGGGACAGTGTACAGTTGGCATTGGCCAGGACAGTGTGGTATCCATGGCACATGCATCCCAACACAGCAGCCATACCCAGATGTCTGGAAGGGTACCACATAGGCAGATGTCCAGGGGTTCTCATAGGAGCACTGCTGCTTGTCATGCCCCTGGCAGATGTGCCACAAGTCTGACAACATCATGCATGTTCCAGGCTGTCATGGAGGCACAGGCACATATGGAACGGTACACCAGACAGGGACTAAGGGCACAGAGGACACATAACACCGCTGTCATTGACAGTATCCGTGACCTAGCAGGTGCCATCTGTCATTACACCGAGGTCACTGATAGACATTGGGGAGAGACATTAGATATCCTCCGCAATGACATGTCCATGTGTCAGGACAGTGCGGGATGGTTGAGTCGTCAACGTGGACGTATGCCAGCAACATCAGCAGCTGGCAGTCACCATAGATGTCCCTCAAGCCACAGCCATTCCCGTAGTGTCAGTACCAGCCCCAGCAATTTTGGGGGTGGACTGTCCATAGAACGTCCTAGAAGACCACGTGCACGTGGCTCTGGACAGTCCCAGCAGGGACCTGTGTCCAGTATACATCCATCCACCTCTGGGGATAGTACCCAGTCTGGCTTAGTACCTGATAGTGTCAGTAGCACCCCTGCTAGGCACAGGTACCATATCCTTGCCCCTCACACACACACACACACACACACACACACACACACACACACACACACACATACATGTTGATTGGATGGCTAACTGTAGGCCTCTGGCAAACCAACAACACACCCTATGCATATGATGAAATCTGTGCCGCCTCCTGTCATCTGTAACATCGATGCAGGAACAGGCTACCATGGTGCTGATGCACAGGGTGTCTTTATAGCAGTAAAGCAATGTTAGCATGTTGTCAGCAGTACAGTGTAATGATATGCTTGAAGGTATAGCTGAGCAGGCATGATGCATTAATGCTATGATTGTCATTGTAGTGTTGTTTACACCAGTGTTGGTTCCAATTGTGTATTGTCTGGCCATGTGCCACTTGGCTGATGTGTGCAGTATTGGCAGCATGTGGTAGAGAGTGGACAGTATGTGTGGGATGTGTGTAGCACAGATTTGCAGGTGTACAGTTGTTAACATGGTGGAGGTGCACTGTCTGCATGTACGTGCATAGTGGACACATGGCCAGGGTGACATGCTCGGTATTACACAGTAACACTCCATAGTTTCTATTGGTGGCCAGTATGCATTTTACTACACACATTTCGGAACCTGACTACACATGTGTGTATGACATGGTTTGACACTGTGCTGTTGATGATACTGTTACTCTCTGTCATTGTTTTGCATTCTGGTAGTATACATCACTTCCACAGCCTGACCATAACCAATCGTTAGATGATGTCTTGACAACCGACACACAGATGTAGGACACACAGCCACATTTGCATCCTTCAGGTACTATACTATGCCAGTAACCACTGGTATTCACCTGCACCCATTACTGACACCACTCCTGTTTGGCATATAGCTCTCTTAGGTACAAGAAATCACAGTAGGGATATGTCCGTTTACATCTGTTAATGCATACTGTGGCCTATAATGCATTCTCCAGATGATACACACATCCTGCACAAGGGTATCATACAGACAGATGCCTGTTGTCAAACCCATGCTGGAAAGGTATAAGCCAAACTAAGCATAGTCATCCACCTTTACGGAACATATTATCCCCACAGTACCACATAGGTAGTAGCCAACAACATGATGAACAGGTACCGATGTGTACAGGCAACCAAGTGTTATGTCATCTGTCATTTGTTAATCACATTTCCAAAGGTATGTTCTGATCCCTCGGTGGATAACATAAGCAATAAGGGGTCTGCATGCATATCCACAAAGGTTGTTCAACACCTGTTATGAATAGTCATCATTGACAGACTTTGCTGCGTTTGAACAGGTCTGACATATACCTCGGCCATAGACCCTCACATACACATTCCAATAGGAACCGTAATGACTTTGTGTGACACAGATGACCTAGGCCAGGGATCACTGCAGTGGCTGGGCTTGTCACAAGCATACAGATGTGATCTAAGGTCTGGGAAGCAGCAGCACAGTCTGGCAAGGATGACAGCTGTGTTCTTGGAGAAAGCAGGGTTCCCACACATGCAATCATTGAGGTAACATGTATGTATATGTATTTGCCACACAGCTAGCTCACATGTGCAATGCATACTGATATGTCATACAGTAGTAAAAGCAAAACCCACACAACATTGACTAACAGTGTCACACACATACAGCACACACACTCACCAAGTGTAGGATTCAAATCCCTACCTAACTACTTCATGATACTAGAAAAGTATGGATTAACATGACATGCTATACACATTATTGGGAGTTCTCTTTTCCACAGGTGTTTTTGTAGGATGGTGACATCATCAGACCTGACAAAGGTTAGTTTACCACTTTTGAGGTGTTTCATTACTCTCCTAAAAGGCTGTTCCTTCCCAAGGAGACCACACACAAACACACACAGTTGACCAGTGCAGGATTCAAACCCCTATCTAACTACTTCATGATACTAGAAGAGTACACATTAACACAACGTGCTATACACATTACTGGGAGTCTTTTTTCCACAGGTGTATTTGTAGGATGGTGACATCATCAGACTTGACAAAGGTTAGTTTACCATTTTTGAGGTGTTTTACTACTCTCCTAGAAGGTTGCTCCTTCCCAAGGAGACCACACACAAACACACAGTTGTCCAGAGCAGGATTCAAACCCCTATCTAACTACATCATGATACTAGAGGAGTATGCATTAACACAACGCGCTTTACACATTACTGGGTGATCTTTTTTCTACAGGTGTATTTGTAGGATGGTGACATCATCAGACTTGACAAAGGTTAGTTTACCACTTTTGAGGTGTTTCACTACTCTCCTAAAAGGTTGCTTCTTCTCAAGAAGACCACACACAAACACACAGTTGTCCAGTGCAGAATTCAAACCCCTACCTAACTACTTCATGATACTAGAGAAGTATGCATTAACATGACATGCTATATACATTACTGGGAGCTCTGTTTTCCACAGGTGTATTTGTAGGATGGTGACATCATCAGACTTGACAAAGGTTAGTTTACCACTTTTGAGGTGGTTCACTACTCTCCTAAAAGGTTGCTCTTTTCCAAGGAGACCACACACAGTTGTCCAGTGCAGGATTCAAACCCATACCTAATTACTTCATAATACTAGAGGAGTACACATTAACACGATTCGCTATACACATTACTAGGAGTTCTCTTTTCCACAGGTGTATTTGTAGGATGGTGACATCATCAGACTTGACAAAGTTTAGTTTACCACTTTTGAGGTGTTTCACTACCCCCCTAAAAGGTTGCTCCTTCCCAAGGAGAACACACACAAACAGTTGTCCAGTGCAAGATTCAAACCCCTACCTAACTACTTCATGATACTAGAGAAGTACACGTTAACACGACGCACTATACACAGTACTGGGAATTACCCTTTCCACAGGTATATTTGTAGGATGGTGACATCATCAGACTATACGAAGTGGGTTACATTAGGTGACATTAGATGGGCTACATTGAAGGAATGTCTAAACACTTTGGGCATGTGATCATCAAAGGTGAGTTTACTATCCACCTGTGTCCCCAGGGCCATAATGACCTTCTCCGTACATGCTGGATTACCACCTATGTGGTAATTTGTGTGCACTCTGTTTTACCCAAAGGGGATGACTATGCATTCTTTGCCATTCAGCTTGAGGGTATTGTTTTGACACCAGGTATCTGTCTCTGTAAGACACTTCTGGAGGATGTCTGTGTCAGCTGTACAGTCGATTATGGACCACAGTTACCATTCATCTGCAAACCTGTTCAGTCATACACCTGCCGTGCTTCCCTGCACCTCTGAGCAGTATCTACTGAACAGGTCGGGTCCCAGGACCAAGACCTGTGTGATGCCATTTGTGACTGGCTTAGAGTTGGACATGGTACCCGCAACTATGAACATGTGTGTTTGATCTGTGAGCCACTTGGCCACCCATCCTGTGACACAGCTGTTAATGTTCAAGCTGGTACACTTGTCCATGATGACAGAGTGGTAAATGGTATAGTAATCCCTTAGTGAGGTCCAGGTGTGCTGTGTGGACTACTTTCACCTCCATCTATGTTCATGGTAACTGTTTTAAATAACTCAACTAGGTTTGGGAGCCAGGCTCTGCCTTTAACAAGGTGAAGTTGTGTAGAGTCCAGTGTCTGGAGATCTCCACTGTCTCAGTGTATGGGTTCCATGACAATTAGCTCAATAGCTCTTTGGACTCGGCTGAGTAGACATACTGGGCAATGGTTTCCAGGTTCTGTTTTGGCACACCCTTTGTGGAGCTGGATGACTGTTAGTGTATGCCATTCTTTGGGTACATAGCCTGTGGTACGGTTGAGTCTGGACAGTGAATGTAGGTAAGTGTGTAGTTCCTTATGGGCCTAGTGTAAGATGCAGCCTGGGACAACATACAGTCACACTGATGCTATGCTCTTAGCTTTGTGAGGGCTGTCTTTACCTGCATGTCCATGATGTCTGAGTCTCTGCATCCTTCTGTGATGGACACAGGCCCTTTTGGGGGTGATGGGGGGGAGTTTACACTGAACTTGTATCCCTGGATGTGGGTAATTAAAGTTGGTTTGGTGTATTTCATTCCTTTTTTCAGTAGCTGACAGCATATTTTGAAGTTGACAACTACATGTCTGGTATAGCTACTGAAGGCTTTGTGGTTGTTATTCTTACATTCCTTGGCAATTTTCTTTAGAAACCATCCTTGGATTATTTTATGAGAGATCATTGTTTCTTCATGATAATGATCAGTGATGCCTTTCCTTTAGTGAAGTTGGATCTATCATGTGTTCGTTTCCTCCTTCTCTTGTCTAGCTTATTTATGGACAACAAACACCTTATTGTTGTCCTATTTTTGGAGGAGTGCATCTTGGTTTTATTTGTGATGTCTCATTCCATGCATCCCTGTAGATGCTCATAGGATGCACTTGTAAATGTTTCTGCAGATTGCATTCCCTTATCCTATAGCAAGAGGTCATCGGAACTTTCAACTTTGGTCTTGGGAAGTGTGCAGTTTGCTTTTGCAGATGTCTTCACAGTGGTTTCATTGACTGGGTGTGGGGGTGGGATGTGGATGTCCAGTGTGATTACTTCAGGATCTGATATTCCCAGTGAGGGGTTTATCTCTGTTGTGGAACACTGGTACCCTGTGTTGGTGATGATCATGTCCAGTATGTTGTCACCTGTAGTGGGCATGCTGCCAGCTGTTCCAGGGTGTTGGAGTTTCTTAACTGTAGGACACATTGGGCAAAGGACATTGTATGCGAGTAATTCACACACTCAATGTTTGGGTAGTTGTAATCTCCTCATATAATGGTGTTTGATAGGACCTTTATATTTGCCATTGTTCTCCGGAATACTGTGTGAGGTTCCAAAGACAAGGTACGTGATCTGTAGCAGGCTACAATCTGATGGGCAGCTTTACCCAATGTTAGTTGCACTTGCATGGTCTCCAAAGCCTCATGCTGTGCCAGTAACCTGAAGGTGTGGCTATCCATAAGGTAAATGGCTACACCCCTTCCTTTTGTATTTCACTTGTGGTTTTAGGTCCAAAGGTCAGAGTGATTGTGAGTGTTTTACGTGGATCATATCCAGCACCTCTATGTTTGACATAGCTTTGTATTTTAGGCAGTGAACACCTCTGAGTAGGCGATATGCAAGGGAGTACGGATGGGGCATTTTGTGATGGTCTGTGTATGGCATGTATTTCAGGCCACTAATGCTCTTTGTGAGGTATTGCTGCTGGCTTTCCAGTTGTTGTAGTTGTCTTGTGAGGTACATAGCAACAGTGGCGTTGTACTCTTTTATAGTTCTAGTGAGTGGTGAGTAGGGGGGAACACTGTCCTCTTTTATTCTGCATGAGACACATTTTGTGATGAGGTGTGCCACATGAGAGTTTCCTGACTACTGTGGGAATGTGCTTATCACAGTTTTATCAACTGTCCACCTGTGACCCAGGGTCTCTTGTCACACTTACAGTGTGAGGTATACTACCACCTATGTTATAGTTCTTGGCTACAGAGATTTTAACAAACGTGATGATAATGCACCTTTTGGCATTGAGCTACAGCACATGGCTTGGACAACAGCCATCTGTCTCAGTGAGGCCCTTTTGCATGATGTCCACATCTTTAGTGTTTACAATGATGGCTCCTAGTTTGCAGTCCTCTGGAAACTTCAGTAGCCACAGACCTTCCATGTTAATGTTTACTTCAGGGAAGTAGATACTACACAGCCTGGGAAGTTATCTAGTCCCATGGCTGCTGTGATACTGGCTTTGGAGAGTGTTGTTTACCTGTGCAGCTGTGATAACAGCAACTTTGCAGTCTTCCATTATAGACATGTGCTCTTTCATGGGTGAGAGGGGGGTAAAGTTAACACTGATCCTATCTGCCAGGATGTTGCCAATATCAATAGTCTCTGCACATTTAGTGCCATTGAGCTGTGACTCAGAACAGATCTGAGTGTAACCATGACTTGGACCTGTCTGTTGGGCAGAGATCTCCTGTGTATGCAACAGAGTACATCTTGTGTTACATTCATTCTTGTTGCATGGGGCAACTATTTGAGGCCAGTACTCCTCTTGTTAAGGTACTTCATTGGTCTTTCTAGCTGCTGAACGTGCCTAGTCAGATTCATCACAGGTGTGTTGTGGTACTGTCTGACAGGTCTTATGACTGCTGAATAGTGGCAACCTCCGATGACCTACATGCACAGACCTTGGCAGTTTGTGTATACACATAGCAGGATTTTCAGACCACTTTGTGAATGTGTTTCTGGAAGAAGAGATGACTATACACATTTGTCCATGGATCCCTTATTATCACATACGTATTTAGCCTAAGTGTGTGAGCATGCTCAGTATGACTTTTCAGTATGTTCCTGCCTGACATTTGCTTTGTTTCTTTAAGTATGTGAGCATGCCCAGTATGACCTTTCAGTGTGATGCTGAATGAAATCCACTACATTTGTTGGAGTGTGTGAGCACGCACAGCATACACATTTATATTATATGTGTATGGTAAATTAAGGTGTATTTTTACAGCAGGCCTCACCTTTGTGTCATAGATCAATAGGGATCATGCTGTGCCTGCAGGGCTTCCATAAGACACTTTTCATAGACTTATCAATATTTCTACATACAGGGGGGGGACAGCTATTCTTTGTACATTTCTACCCGTGGGCACACCTGATTGTTACTGTGGGTGTACATAGGATGCAGCTTTCAACTGACACTTATACACATTTGCTGTGCCTGCACTGCTATGTACAGAACACCATTACAGTCTGTACTGTTGCCTATCATACTGGCTTGGGGCATACTACTGTACTACAGATCTTAGCGTCCATTGTCACATATATTAGCTTGGAACTTCATAGCCTACACATCCCACATCACAATACCTGGCCTGATGTTCTCTGTCTGCATAGGCGTGTGGGTGAGGTTACCCATTTGCCTCATTAGGGGCATGATACAGCATTGCTTTGTGTTTGCATTAGTGTACAATTGTCCTGCTGTGTCTGTGCCACTGTAATGCTATCATGGCTTAGTGGTTCAGTACTGTGAGTACAGTGTACAGTATCCTGGGTTCAAGCCCTGTCACTGCTTTTTATTTTCATGCTGGCCAGACCAGACTGCTAAAGGAACAGTAAAGCAGTTATGAGCATGTTTAATTGACTTTGCTCAACTTTGCCCGACCTTGGCCAGCATTGCACAAGCAATTTTGTTTACATATACTAGATATTGGTAACAGCTGCTTAGCACTGCTTTATATTGCTTAAAACATGGCAATCATGCCTCTGGGGGTGCTGCAGGGCTGCCTATGTCAGATGCACATACTACACTCCCTATACATGTTTGGAAACAGGTAGCATCAAGTTAGGCATCCCTTTTATTTTATGTGCGAGTCAGAGAGAGGTATAATTTCCAGGGTTCCTACTGAGCCAATGTATGTGCTATGCATTGCCTCTTTGCCAAGGCCAAGACATACTGGGCATGCCTCCTTCTGCCTACTGGGGCCGGCTCAGGTTGTTCCTCCTCTGAGTCACGCTGTGCCTGTGCAGGCCTTGACAATGGGGGGTGCTGTTTGGCCCTGCCCCATGCTGTTCCTGCTGCAGCTGTTTTCACAGGATCATATTGTGTAGCATGGCACATACCATGACAATTTGGGTACATGTAGTTGGTGAGTACTGCAAGGCTCCACCAGATGTGTCCAGGCACCAGAACTGTGACTTGAGCATCCCAGACACACACTCGATTACATTTCGTGTTTGTGCGTGTGCCTCATTATAGAGTTCTTGTTCAGGTGTGTGTGCATTTCTGATGGGTGTCATCAGCCACGGCTCCAGTGCGTATCCAGCATCCCCCACTAGGTGACCGTCAGGGATGTCCCCATTGGCAAATGTCTGGTACAGCTGTGTCAGATGCCAGATATGGGAATCGTGGTAGCTTCCAGGGCAGCCAGCACACACATTCAGTATTATGCCCTGGGCATTGCACATGACCTGGCAGTTGATGGAGTGGAAGCCCTTGCGGTTGATGTAGGCCCTACCCCGCTCACCGGCTGGTGCTTTGATGTGTATGTGCATGCAGTCAATTGCACCCACTACCTCAGGGTATTCTGCTATTTTCTTGAAGAGACGCATAATGCTGGCCAATACCTCACGGGAATTGGGGAAATATACATGATCACCGACATGTGCTGACATGGCATTCAGGAACTGGTGCAGTACCCTGGATGCTGATGCCTGTGAAATCCCCATCATATCACCAGTTGGTCTCTGGAAGGTACCTGTTGCTAGTATTCTTAGGCCAACACATACCTTGGTTTCCACTGGGATGGCTTCCCCTCTGTTGGTTCTGTGTGTGAGGCGTGGCCTGCACAGCTCAACAATTTGCTGCAGGAGCTCTCTGTCCACTCTATAGCGCTCCACTATCTCATGTAGCCCCTGATAGGTTACCCTGGGTCTGTACACTCTTCTCTGTCTCCCCACTGTGGGTTGCTCAGCAGCATTTACAATGGCACCACCCTCAGCATCTCGCACATGTCGCCTTATAACAGCAATGGCAGCCCCTAACATTTTTATGTCTCAGTTTAAGCTTTTTAAGTTTTCACTTCTCTTTGTTGACTGCAGTGTTGCAGTGTTTCTGAGAAAAACATGGGGGAATGTTGTTTGCAGAGTTTTAAGTGCTGGGCTGGGCTACTGTACTGCCTGTGTAATTGGCTGATTCTGATTGATTTCACCTGGCAGCTCTGCTAGTTCTCCTTGGTTAACTTCCTACTACTTCTTTTCCTTCCTTTTCCCTTTCTGTTTCCACAGGGGGCAGTGCCGCGCAAACAAGTGCAAACACGCGCAAATGAGCGCACATGCGTGCACACAGGCTTACACAAGCTTACACAGGCTTAGGCGGGTGCACATTCATGTATACCAGCTTAGACGGCCTAACACAGGCTTACACGGGCGCACACCCGTGCACACAGGCTTAGACAGGTTTTATACATGAGCACACACGTGCACATGCACACACACAGTGTAAGCAGCTTTGCAAGAAAGTTTAGTGATAGCCACGGCATACACCTTCGGTTTCTGGGTTTCAGTTTAGACAACTGTTGACACACCTCTCTTATTCCTGAGTAACTCACAGCAAACACATACCACTCTGCTCCAATAAGCTTACAGTCTTTTTGATACATCCACCTCATGATGTCACCCATCTTCTACTCTGTTCCTCCCCTTATCCTACTCTTACACTCTAGGGACATGGTTCACATAGCATGCAATATTGGGATTCACTATCCTTATCCTCATTTTCATAGGATTGCCTACTAATGCTTGGTTACATCTCTCAGACTGAGCTTCCCCCCTTAGCAACCACTACTCAGTATCCATGTTGTCTTCAGCCTGCCATTCACTTGCATGGCAGATGAATATTTTGAATTAAATCATATTTGTGGCTATTAAATTCTTGATTTTCTGATTTTTTTAGTGCGCCGCACGTTTGCGCGGCGCTGCACTACCCTTAAACATCGGAGATCGAGGAAAAAAAAATTATTTTTATTATTTTGCAACACATAAAAATGTCAATGGCCATATATTTGGCCACTGGCATGCTTCCTCAACTGGATGCATCCTTTATTTGGAGCTGTCATGGCTCCATTTTGCTATTTGCAGAACGGTACTTAGTTACCAACCGAGTACATTTCTGCAAATAACACTACTCTTACTCAGACAGGTTAGTGTTTCCTGGATTGCAAATTTACCTCATTTGCATAGCTTTCAGCAGCAAATGAGGTAATTTGCATAAACTAACCCTGTCCGTGCAAGAGTCATTTTAGGAGCTCTCTTGCACGCCCCTGCCGGCTGTTCCTGGATCGCTCGGCAGACATGTTGGCTGCATGGAGTCTTACTCTACTCTTAGACTCCATGTAAGCCTTCGTGAATCCGGCCCAGGATGTCTATACCAGGGAGCTCTCTTTGTTGTCTTTAAGGAGAAATAATTACTAGACTTAAGATGTGGAGGGATGTAACTGTATTATGATTTCAAGCATTTGCCATATATCTGAGGTCTATTTATTTTCACAGGCAAATGCTAAATACTGCTAGCTTCCAACAGTGGGGGTTCATCTGAGATAGAGTCAGATGACAAGATATGATGCCATTCTGCAAGCTATCCAGTAATAATATTTGAGATATTAATTTAAAAAGTCTCTAAGAGAGACACATCATTCTGTATTCTGTCTTGGACTTAAACTCACTAAACTAGGTAAAAATCCCTACATCACAAGATGGGTTGCCAACTGGTTCACTGACAGAACCCACACTGTAAAAGTTGCAAACTCCAAATCTGACCTCAAGGTAGTGACAAGTGGAGTGCCACAGGGTTGCATCCTGGGACCTCTCCTGTTTGGTATCTACTTCTCTGAAGTACAGGCTAACACTAAAGGCCTCTGGCTAACAAAGTTTGCAGATGACTGTAAACTAGGAGCCATAGTCAAGTCCCCAAATGATGTGGACATCCTACAGAAGGGCCTCACTGAGACAGATGTCTGGTGTCAGAGCCATGGCCACAAGCTCAATGCCAAAAAGTGCAGTGTCATCCCCTTTGGTAAAAACTCTGTACCCATGAACTACCACATAGGCAGCAATCTACTTAACACCGAATGCGTGATAAGAGACCTTGGGACCCAGGGGGACAGTAGTCTCTCCTTTCATAGTCACATCGCCACAGTAGTCAGGAAGTCCTTCTACGTGGCACACATCATCATAAAAGGGTTCTCATCCAGGAAAAAAGAGGTCATTGTTCCCCTCTACTCGTTACTCATTAGACCCATTAAAGAGTACAACGCCCCTTTTGGAATGTACCTCACAAGACATCTGCAGCAGCTGGAAAGGCCACAGAAGTACCTCACAAAGAGGATTAATGGCCTCAAACAAATGCCCTACACTGACCACCTAAAAAACTCCAGCTTTCCTCCGTAGCATATCGCCTACTCCGAGGTGATCTCTGCCTAACATATAAAGCTATGTCAAACCTAGAGCTGTTGGACATGCTACACCTAAAGAAATCCCAATCCCTTCAAGCTACATGCTCTAGGGACCTAAACCTTGTCACCACAATAAACAGGACATGCTGGAGGGATAGATTCCTGTCCCAGAGACTTCCTATACTCTGGAAGAAGCTACCCATCTATGTCAAGCAAAGTTCTTCATTAGCACTCTTCAAGAAAAATCTTGATGAGTGGATGGGAAATAGGAAATACACCCCGGGAATCACTTCTGTGTCTCTGCTGGACAGTGGCACAGGAAAATAACTTTCTTGGGTGGAGTAAGCTATGGTACCTTGCTGGCTAGGCTTATGTAGGCCCTTGGGTCGATAGCCTACTACCTACCTATGAATCTGTGAACCTATGAACAAAAGGAACCATTCACTACATTTGTCTTGCTCTTAAGTTTTGAGGGTATAGTGATTCTCTTAGATTCCATCAGGAATATAGTGAAGCATAGATTAGATGTTTTTCTTTATTTATCTGAGACTGTCATAGGTTCATAGGTAGGTACTAGGCTATCGGCCCTAGGGCCTATACAAGTCTAGCAATAATTATTTCCTGGCTATTGCTTCCCACAAATATTTACTTTCCTGGACCCCTGTGTAGCAGGGCTACTGATGTGATCCCCGGGGTGAATTTCCTATCTTCATCCAATCATCAAGGTTCTTCTTGAAGACGGTCATTGAGGTGCTCTGCCTGAAATGTATGGGCAGCCTATTTCAGAGTATGGGGAGTCTCTGGGTCAGGAACCTATCCCGCCAGCATGTTGTATTCATCGTGATGACAAGGTTAAGATCCCTGGAGCATGTGGGTCAGAGGGTTTTGGATTTCTTTAAGTGTAGCATGTCCAACAACTCTGGGTTTGACATGGCCTTGTATGTTCATAGGTTCATAGGTAGGTTCTAGGCTATTGACCCTAGGGCCTATATAAGCCTAGCCAAATGATACCCTGGCTTTTGCCACCTAAGAAAATTATTTTCCTGTGCCCCTGTCAAGCAGAGCCACAGAAGTGATCCCCGGGGTGAATTTCCTATCTCACATCCAATCATCAAGATTTTTCTTGAAGAGTACTAATGAGGAGCTTTGTTTGATATAGATAGATAGTTTGTTCTAGAATATGGGAAGTCTCTGGGACAGGAATCTATCCCTCCAGCATGTTCTGTTTATTGTGGTGACAAGGTTTAGCTCCCTAGACCATGTAGCTCGGAGGGATTGGGATTACTTTAAGTGGAGCATGTCCAACAGCTCTGGGTTTGACATAGCTTTGTATGTTAGGCAGAGATTGCCTCTGAGTAGGCGATATGCGACAGAGTAAAGCTGGAGTTTTTTGAGACGGTCTGCATAGGACATCTGTTTGAGGCCAGTAATCCTCTTTGTGAGATATTTCTGTTGCCTTTCCAGTTGCTGTAGATGTCTTGTGAGGTGCATACCAAAAGGGGCATTGTACTCTATAATGGGTCTAATGAGTAATGAGTAGAGGGGAACAATGACCTCTTTTTTCCAGATGAGAAACCTTTTGTGATGAGATGTGCCATATAGATGGATTTTCTGACTTCTGTGGCGATGTGATTATCAAAGGAGAGACTACTGTCCACCTGTGTCCCACGGTCTCTAATCACACTTTAGGTGTTAAGTAGACTACCGCCTATGTGGTAGTTCAGGGGAACAGAGTTTTTGCCAAAAGGGATGACAATGCAATTTTTGGCATTGAGCTTGAGGCCATGGCTTGGACACCAGGCATCTGTCTCAGTGAGGCCCTTTTGTGAGAAGTCCACATCATTAGGAGTTTTGATTATGGCTCCTAGTTTGCAGTCATCTGCGAGCATTGTTAGCCAAAGACCTTCAGTGTTAGCCTGTACTTCAGAGAAGTAGATACCAAACAGGAGAGGACTTAGGACTGAACCCTGTGGCACTCCACTTGTCACTGGTATGAAGTTGTATTTAGAGTCTGCTACTTTTACAGTGTGTTTTCTGTCAGTGAGCCAGTTGGGAACTCATCTTGTAACATAGGGATTTATTCATAGTTTAGTGTGTTTATCTATAATTCCAGAGTGGGGGATGGTGTCGAAAGCCTTGGTGAGATCTAGATAGGCTGTGTGAACCAGCTTGCCCTCGTCTACAGCTTTGGTGACCACTTCAAAGAAGTCTGTCAGGTTTATTAGACATGATCTGCCTTTTACAAACCTAAACTGGGTAGGGTCCAGAATTTGGAGATTACCAATGTCATTGTTTATAAGTTCCATGATGATACTTTCCATAGCCTTGCAGACCAGGCTCATCAGGCTAATGGGGTGGTAGTTTCTGGGGTCTGTGGTGGCTCCACCTTTGTGGAGTAGGATAACCATTGCTGTGCACCATTCAGTGGGCACAAAGCCTGAGGTGAGGCTATGATTGAACATGGTAGGTTGGGTGCCAGTTCGTTCTGTAGTTAATGTAGAACGCAGCCTGGGATGTTGTCAGGTCCCATGGATGCTGTGTTCTTGGCTTTGGAGAGTGTGTTTTTTACCTGTGCAGCCATGATTACAGGAATGTTGCATTCTTCCGGTATAGAGATGGGTCCTTTAGGGGATGGGAGAGGGGTAAAGTTAGCACTGAACCTATCTGCCAGGATGTTGGCAATATCAGTTGGTTCTGTATATTTAGTGCCATTGTGCTGTAACTCAGAACAGATCTGAGTGTTGCCATTCAGATTCTTGACATAGCTAAAGAATGCTTTGTGGTTGTCTTTAGAATTAGTGGCGATTTTGTTTTCGTAACTAGCTTTGGAGGATTTTAAGAGGGATCTCAGCTTCTTAATGAGGCTGACCACGGAGTTCCTCCAATCATGGAATTTTACTCTTTTTTGCAACAGTTTCTTTCTTCTGTTCTAGAGTTTGTTTATGGTAGGGGACCACCAGATTGGCTTCCTTTTTTTGGAGGATAGCATCTTGGTTCTGTTAGGGATTGCACAATCCATGCACTCATGTAAGTGCTTATAAATTGCAATTGTATAGTATTCAGCAGTCATACCACTATTGTCCATCAGCCTGGGTGTTGTGAAGTTTGCCACTTCTGTCTTAAGATGCATGACGTTGACTTTGGAGAAATTTTTTACTGTGGTTTCCCTAATGGGAGGTCGGGGTGGGATGTGGATGTCTAGGGTGATTTGCTTTTGGCCAGATCTAACCAACGAGGAATTGACCTCTGGTGTGGAACACTGGTTGCCCATGTTGGTAATGACCAGGTCTAGGATATTGCTGCCCCTGGTGGGGGTGTGAATAAGTTGATCCAAGGCGTTGGAATTTATGAATTCCAGAAAACGTTGAGCACAAGAGTTGTTACATGAGTAGTTTTCCCAGTTAATGGTGGGGTAGTTGAAATTGCCCATTATTAGGGTGTTAGGTTGTACCCTAGTATTTTCCAGTGTATCAAGAAATGAGGAGTGGGAATCCTGGAGCATGGTGGGGGATCTGTAGCAAGCTACAATTTGGATTGCGGCCTTGCCCAGATAATCTCGGATGCATTATGCTGAGCAACTAGCCTGGAGGTGTGGATATCCTTAAATAATATGGACACGCCTCTGCCTTTAGTGCTTCGGTTCAGGTCAGGTGGCCGAAAGATGTGTTACGAATTATAGCCTGGTAATGCAGGGGTGCTCTCTGGAGCCTTGAACCAGGTCTCTGTTACTGCACAGATGTCGATGTTCTCCATTTTAAGGAGTGCCACGAGTGAGTGCATTTTGAGGTTTAGACTTCTAGCATTAAGTAGCATTAACCTCAGATTTTGCTTGCTTATACCTGTTACAGTGGCAATTTTATCATTTGAATTTTGCATAAAAAAAGGCACTATAGGGGTGGCAAGAGCCTTAGCCAGTATCTGGAATCCCAAGGGCAACAGGTGCAGGCCATCTCCGGCAAAACATTGTGGTTTGTCGATTATGTCATCCCAAGCAGACAGATACTGGATCCCTTTGAATGACACCAGAAGCTTAGCCAATTGTTGAAGTCAATCATTTTTTCCTTGTACTGTGGTATCATTCTGGGTGATGGCAGGATGCTATTCAGGGCTAGTGTAATACCTGCCTGGGCTACAAGATCAAACAGCTCCTCCATGTCTCTTTTCATGTAGTCCCAGGGAGGTATGTCTCAGGTCATTCACACCAACATGAACAATGACAGAGTCATATTTGTACTTGTTGTGACATGACCTGAGTGTATGCATTATATGGTGGATCCTGGCACCTGACAGGCAGCTGAAAGTAAATTTCTCCTTGTTTAGCCTGGTGAGTGGAACATCAGTGTGTCTGACTAGACAGTCACCTATAACTAGAGTACTTATGAGTTGTGGTTGAGTGGCACACTGAGTTTGTGGGCTATGTGTCATTTGGGTTGTGTTGGGGGGTGGAGGTTGCTTGTGTTTCTGCTTTGGAGGTCCCTGTTGCTTGGGCAGATTTTTTTTCAGAGCCTCCACAAATGTAGGTGTGCGTTTTCTGTTTCTATGTGTGGGTTTTGGTGGTGTAGGTTTTGAGGGACTATCTGATGAGTGTGGTGTAGTGCAAGTGTTTACCTTCTCCTCTTGACTGTCTAGTCCAGTCTTGGGTGAAGAGAGCTTTGCTTCCAGTTTGGCTATATAAGTGCATCTCTCACAGGTTGTAGTGTTGGGTGCTAGGAGGAGAGGGTTATCTGTGTACATGAGGCAATTGCTGCATTGCCCCAAGATGCCCAAATTCATCAGGTAGACAGGAGAAAACACCGGGAGCTGACCCTTAGACATGCCTGGATAGGTGCTTATTTAGGGTCTATATTAAAAGCACAAATGTTTACTTACCTGAATACCTAAATGCCGACTGAATGCCCTAAACCACAAAATTCAAAAACTTGAAATGTCATAGTTGTCCCATCCCACCGCCCGCTACATACTACCTACACAAACAAACAAAATAAACCACATACATACACTAACCAAAACCCTACTTCTAACCCTAAACTAAGCCCTACTTCTAACTCTACACTAAATCTTGCATATACAACCATGTATGCACTTAACTTAACCTGCACCCTAACCCTAATGTCCGTAACTATCATACAACAAACTAAATAATCCATGCACATACATTTAATAAAACCCTACTTCTAACCCTACACTAAATCTAACATACATTACCATCTATGCACTTGACTTAACCCGCACCCTAACCATAAGGTCCGTAACAATCACGCACTTACCTTAAGGAGCTATACCGCAGAAGGGCCAACCATGACGATTCGACATTTCAGATTTCACGCTTCAGGACAATCAATGTTTTTTGTGGTTCGATGAAGATGTATCGGCGTTTAGGTATACGGGTAAGTAAACATTCGTTCTTTTAATATAGACCCCTTATTTATTAAGTACTAAAAACTGGTTTCCTCTAGACAAGTGAAGAAAGTTGAGTGTTGTAGTAATTTGTAGCTTATTTAGTGCTTACAATGAGTTCTGAACAAGTGCTGAGCTCAAAGAAACAGATTTGAGTGCTAAAACTAGAAAACTGGCTAGTTCTAAGAAACAAAATTAAGCTAGAAGGCTTCCCTCCAACACAAAAAGGCTTTTGGGCTCAGAAGCTTACAAACAGTCCTAGATACAGCAAATCTGTATCTGGGCTAGACGACTTACAGGGAAAGGAGGAGCACAAACTAACTGGGTTGGCCTTCTGAAATGTTCTCCCTGGGTTACGTAGAATGAGGTAATGACACTAGACTGGGAGGAGTGTCCCAGATCAAATTTACAGTAGGGGAGGGCAACTGCAAAGCCACCAAAATCAGAACAAAACCCAATCAGATGCTTAACAATTGTAGAAAATTTCTAGTTAATGCCTCACACACAGTGAAACTAGCTAGAAAAGTATATGCAGACAATAAAAGTGCTATAAATAACTCAGAAATAAGCAAAAAACAGGAGACTTAATGTTATATATCACAGATTAGCTGGCTCTGAGCCCTTCCTCCAACTTCCTCCGATTAGCTCAGTGTGACATAGCAGAAACACTCACAAGTTAACTTCTTAAGTAACAACGTTGAAACCTGAAACAACTTTAAAAAAAGTCAGAGATCGCCTCTGAGTAGGCGATATGCGATAGAGTATAGCTGAAGTTTCTTTAGACGGTCAGCGTAAGGCATCTGCTTTAGGCCTGTGATTCTTTTTGTGAGGTATTTCTGCAGACTTTCTAGTTGTTGCAGATGTCTTGTGAGGTACATACCAAACAGGGCATTGTATTCTATAATGGGTCTAATGAGGGATGAGTACAGGGAGACAATGTCCTCCTTTTTTCTAGATGAAAAGCCCTTAGTGATGAGGTGTGCCACGTAGAAGGATTTTCTAACTGTTGTGGCTATGTGGTCATCAAAGGTGAGACCACTGTCCACATGTGTCCCTAGGTCTCTTATTACACTTTCAGTGTTTAGTGTACCGCCACCTTTGTGGTAGTTTGTTTTTTCCCAAAGGGGACAACTATACATTTTTTGGCATTTAGCTTGAGCCCATGGCTCTGGCACCAGGTATCTGTTTCAGTAAGGACCTTTTGTAGTATATCCACATCATTTGGGGATTTAATAATGGCTTCCAGCTTGCAGTCATCTGCAAACTTTGTAAGCCAGAGTCCCTTAGTGTTGGCCTGTACTTCAGAGAAGTAGATGCCAAACAAGAGTGGTCCCAGGACAGAACCCTGTGGTACACCACTTGTCACTTGTCTGGAGCTGGATTTGAAGCTGGCTACTTTTACAGTGTGTGTTCTGTCAGTAACCCATTGAGTAACATAGGGATAAATGCCCAGCTTAGTAAGTTTATCTATGATTCTAGAGTGGAGGATAGTGTCAAAAGCCTTGGCAAAGTCCAAATAGGCTGTGTGAACCACCTTACCCTCGTCCACAGCTCTGAGACTGACTCGAAGAAGTCGATCAGGTTCAAGAGGAAAGATCGGCCCATCATGATCCCAAACTGGGTGGGGACTAGTGTTTGAAGCTTGCCAGTGTCTCTGTTTATAAGTTCCATGATAATACGTTTCATGGCGTTGCAGATCAGGCTCATCAGACTGATGGGATGGTAGTTCCCGGGATCCAAAGTGAATCCCCCCTTGTGGAGTGGAATGACTGTAGCTGTGTGCCACTCTGTGGGCACAAAGCCTGAGGTGAGGCTATGAATAAACATAACACATAGGTGAGGTGCCAGTTCATTTTGTAGTTCATACAGTACACAGCCTGAGATGTCATTTGGTCCCATGGATGCTGTATTCTTGGCTTTGGAAAGTGTGTTTTTTACCTGAGTGGCCGTGATTACTGGAATTTGGCATTCTTTCGGTATTGAGATGGGCCATTTAGGGGGTGAGAGGGGGGTGACGTTGGCACTGAATCTATCCACCAGGATATTGGCAATATCCTTGGGATCAGTATATCTAGTGCCACTCAGCTATAGCTCAGAGGTGATCTGAGTATTGCCATTTAGATTCTTGACATAGCTATAGAATGCCTTGTGATTGTCTTTGGAATCTTCGGCAATTTTGTTTTCATAGCTAGCTTTGGAAGATTTTATGAGGGATCTCAAGTTTCTACTGAGGCTGGTAAGGGAGTTTTTTGAATCCTTGGTTCTTCCTCTTTTCTGCAACAGTTTCTTCCTTCTGTTGTACAGCTTGTTTATGGCAGGGGACCACCAGATTGGCTTCCTTTTTTTAGAAGACAGCGTCATGGTTCTATTTGGGATGGCTCGGTCCATGCACGAGTGAATGTGCTAGTACAGCACCTTAGTGTAGGATTCAGCAGTTGAACTTCCAGTTCCAATCTGCATGGGTGTCATGAAGTTTGTTACTTCTGACTTGAGAAGCATGAAGTTGGCTTTGGGAAGTTTTTTACAGAGGATTCCTTAAAGGGGGTGGGGGTGGGATGTAGATATCAAGGGTGATTTGCTTATGGTCCTGCAATGTTGTTTTAAATATTTCTTGTGGTTTTGAACTCTGATGTCACTGTGAATATATAGTGAGTATTTTTTGTTCTTTTTTTATTTATTATTAAATATATTTAAACCTTTCATTGTGGCTGATCTTTGTGAGACATATTTAAGTTTTGAGAGTACTTGCATATTTATTTGGTGACATTGTGGGCCACTCCAAATAGCCTTGCTTTTGGTCAAACTACTATTTGTATTAATATTAATATTACACAGTAAGATTGGGTACCCTTTGTTGGCTGGTGGCAGTGATAACTACCTTATAGTCTGGGCAAAAGGGGGCATAGCTAGCAAACCTGTGCAAGCCTTTCCCAAGTGTGTGTGTGTGTGTGTGTGCATATAAATGAAACCTCAAAGCATGTGTGTGTGTTAGCTACTTGGGCAGGGACATGAAGCACTGGTTGGAAAGCAAAGGTGTTGGAGGTCTTGCCTTGGCCACTCAGCTGAGATCTCAACTCTATAGCTGTGCCAGTGGGGGGTCTTAATGGGGATCTGGAGAAAGAGAGAGAAAACAATCTCTGACAGACTGTGGTCTCTGTGTGCTCTTAAGGGGAATTGCACTTGATGCAGAGAGCTACATGTGGAAATACTGTGTGTCTACCTTGTCATCCTGGCAGTATATATCTACCACTGGTGTCAGTACTGAGGACTGAGGCTCCTTGATTACTGGTCCAGTGGAGAGCCATCACATTTATTGGTTGTCAGTGACGGGATCAACACATCATATATTGGGATTCAGTCGTGTGGATATTGAACTCCTCTTGCCTGTAAACAATGGTCACTAAATAAGGTGTTTGTACTCTCAAGCAGCCACGTGGTAAACATTCAGAGTTTCATATTACAATAGTTTTATTTATTTATTTATTTTTGTTAGCTTAGTTAGTCAGGGAGACCAGGCAAGAATGTCAGCAGAGGAGTAATACAAGCTGAGAAGGAGCCAGTTGGCTGAGATGTGCCAAGACAAATGATTGGTGCATGCCAACCTGACTAAAGCAGAAATTATTGTAGCCTTAACCACAGCTGCATCACAGACCAGCAACCAGGAGGACAACCAGACTGGCCTTGGGGATGTACAACTCTCAAAAAATGGACAATTCAACCTTGCCTCAGAGAAATATCTTGCCTCAGATGTAAAAATATTTCACTGAACAGCAAAGTTATCTACAGTTCACGCACTGCTGTTGTATTAAGCCAGTTTTCCCATCAGTCTTTCATAGCTTGAGTATAACAAAGAGTCTCACACAAATACTGCCATTTGCAAATGAAAATAAGTCTAGAATCTCATCTTGCAATGAAGCAAACTCTGACGGCAGTTCTGGTTGATGGCATCATGGCACATCTCTGTTGAGTATCTCTTTTTGATGCATCTCTACACATTCATTTGAGTTACAAATAATGTTTCTTTACCTTTCATACTGGTTTTGAGATTCATTACTTGTTTTTTAAATATCCCCCCGGATTCATGAATCTTCCGTGTAAGACTAAATAAGTCTTACTCAGAAACTGCAGTTGAACGGTATGACATCAGTGTGCCATGCATATTCACGAGGGCATGCTGACTCCACTCCAAGTCTAACATGGATCATGCAGGAAGGCAGGGGGCGTGTCTGACTGCCGAGCAGTCCAAAGGTCCACGCCCCTGCATGTGTCTGAATTGTGAAATGACAACACACAAGCAAGTCTGCTCAAATGTCTACATACCCAACACTACACTCCCTCACATTGTAAGCCTCCAATAGAGTTATAAAATGTAAAACTTTGAATTTTTTTTTATAATTCCCGCTATAGCTGCCCGTATTTGTGCGTGTTTGCGCGGGTGTGCCCATAGCTTAGCTGCAGTTAGCAATGTCGACACTGAAGAGCATAATAAGAAATGTTTATGCAAACTAATCCAAATAGCAATAGCACAGTGGTAGAGTCTTCGCACAAAGAGGAGGTGTTCACTGTTCGAGTCCCACCACTCCCCTTTCTATTTTATGTTTTAAATTAGTATATGAAATAATTCCTGACATATATGAATAAAATTTTATTAAAAAGCATTGAAATGGCCTATGTATCAGTGAACAAAATGTATATATAGAAATGTAAGAAGGATCTTGACATATAAATGCCCATAGCTAAGCAGCGCTTTACCCAGCACAATATAGTTGGCTGTAACTAAGCAGCGCTTTACCCAGAGCAATATAGTTGCCCGTAGTTAAGCAGCGCTTTACCCAGGGGAATATAGCTGCCCATAGCTAAGCAGTGCTTTTCCCAGTCCAATATAGTTGCCCATAGCTAAGCAGCACTTTACCCAGCACAATAGGTTTGTGCGGAGCTGCGCACTGTGCTAACCAGTGCACCGTAGGGCAACGTGGAGCAACGTGGAGCAATGTGGAGAAACGTAGAGTAAAGATGCCTAAACACAACCACACCCCCTAGCCTGTCTGGACAGTAGTAAAATAAAAATCAATGACAAGGTTCGAACCCAGGACACTGTGCACCATAATCAAAGTACTGAACCACTAAGCCATGACAGCTTAGGATAAACATCCACTGTTAACATACATATACTTATAAATGGTAGATTAACCATTGCTGAGCAGGTCTGTAGTCAGCCGAGAATTTTCAAAAACGGCCAATGACAAAAAAGTGTGGGAAATGTGGCATATTTAAGCTCCATAGGCAGGAATACTCGCCATAACTGATTGTAGCTCCCATCTGCAGTTAGAATGTCTGGTGCTGGAGAGGGTACTCACTTTTGAGCGCAACACTGGGGCATCGAGGAGTCAAAATACATAGTTTGGTTCCTTGTCCACCATCATGAGTCTAGACTCCTGCAGGGCCAGTTCCAAGGGATGGAGTACAAAGCAGAGGCTTGGAACCGGTTAGCTCATGATCTCACCAGTGCCACAGGTGTCCCTCGGACTGGTGAGCAGGTCCGTCACCACCATGCAGACCTGAAGAGATGGCAGCAGGACCTACTGAGCCAATGGAGCCAGGAGGCCCGTCACATGCAAGATGCCCCACTACTGAGTAGGTAGCTATGGAATGCAGTATGTAAGACATGCTAATATAGTCTATATAATGGATAGGTATGTCTCAATATCCCTTCATTTACTTCACAGCTGCAGGTGTCCGTGCTGCAAATCAGCAAGCCTATGCAGATAGGCTGCTAAGGCTGCGCCACCAGGCAGGTTAGTAATTATTCTGCATGTATTGTTATATAAAATATGTGAGAGAGCCTGAAAAAAGTGTTGTAGCCCATTCATACAGCCATAAAATGCCCTGAATAATTTCTCTGCATGTACTGTTATATAAAATAAGTCAGAGAGCCAGAAATAGAGTGTAGTAACCCATTAATAAAGGTAAAATAAGTCTGGAATAATATCTCAGCATGTACTGTCATATAAAATAAGTGAGAGAGCCTGAAGAAAAGTGTTGTAACCTATTAACTAAACTCATGACCAAATCTGTAAAGTCCCATAACTTAGCTGGTGAGTCTCTGTTCACTAATACTGTAGGAAGGACATGGAATCAGCTACCTACTGATATTACTCTAATCCCCTCCTTACCACTCTTCAAACAAAAAATCAAACTGTACTTCCAAAATCACTGGCTCTGCTCCTGCAGGACTCCTGACTAATCTTCCTTTTTCCCCCTACACTACTACTATCTATACACTATACTTATTTACTTTACTTATTCCTTCTTCCCATTGCCCTGCTACCCTCCTCCTCCTCCTACTCTCCTCCTTTCTCTGTCCCCCTCCTCTCTTCCATTAAAATACTCCTTTCCACTGTACATTATTGCCTCTTTCGGTCTTCTGCCTATGTATTCCTTTCTGAGTCTCCCATTCTACTTTTTTTTCTCTCCAACAGATTTCATATATGTTGTTAATCTTGATATTTTGTAATGTTTTACTAAATAATAATTTTTTGACTATGTTCCCTACAAATTTTATTTTTTTTTTTTGTTTTACTAAACATATATTCTTTTTGTACTGAATTTGTTTTATTATTTGTCTCCTTGTAATTTACTATCTGTGGAGCTTTTCTCCCCGGGCCTCTACTGAAAATGGACATATATCCAGCTAGACTAGCCCGGTTAACAAATGTAAAATAAATAAAATAAAATAATATGTCTTGAATAAGTCTTCCATATGCACTGTAATATCAAATAAAGGAGAGAGCCTGTAGAAAAGTGTGCAATGTAATTAATAAAGGTATAATACTTGGAGTGTGTCTGTGTCACTTACGTTGAAATGTTGTTGTACCCTTGCATTATATAAATAGTACTGTTGTATTAAGTGCTGTCAACCCACAGTTGGGCAGTCCCATATAAAGTGGATGAAGGAAGTGCCAGTAGCTGTGAAGCATATATACAGTCCTCAACAGTCGGTTAATGGCTGGCATGCATAGGTAACTCTGGCACACGAGTAGCTTGTCAATGTGTTCCCCAGAAATGCGAGTGTGCTACATGAAATGTAGGGTTCTGTAGAAATTTAACTAAAAATGTCACATGAACACATGCAGATATGTAGATACATAAATATAAATAAAAATATAACTATGTAGCCGTAACATCTGCATCTTGGACAGTTAGTATGTCAGATATAGGTCAGGTATATAATGAACTAGTCAAACCCATTACACAACCTAATGCATGTTGCCTAGTGTAATAATACATGTAGGGGATATACACCTGCAGTCAATAGGAATGTAGTGTAGAGTAAAAGTACTTATAAGATGTTAATGGAGGTTTCTTTTTACACCCTACTGTATGTGCATAAACAATGCAATTCCACACCTCAATGGGTATGTCTAATCTCAAAACATTTGTTGGGACATATGTACTATTGTTCTATAAATATCTGCATTTACTTTGATGCATGTGTCCTGTTCAAACACCACAATCTTGGTGGCCTGTTGCCACCAATCATCTCTGCATGCTGTTGTAATGTCCACTGTCGTTCAATATATGCATGTGTTATGCTTGCTGTTCAACTGTTGGAATCCTGGTGTGTTGGGTTAATGGGAATATTACTGCATGCTGTTACAACTAATTTGGAATGCTGTTGTCTATGTTGTAATTAAACAAACCTAATCACAGAACGTATGGGAAGGCCAGTCCCAGCGCACCCACCTGTCCCTCCTCAGCTGGCGATTGCACTTGGCACCAGCAGGTCCGGTGACAAGCCCGGGCTACCCTCCAACGTTGGTCCTGTGCCACCTTCAGGTGGAAGCACTGCAGGGGATGGGGCTCGTCCCCCCTGCAAGCGTGGGTGGAGAAGGGCCACCTGTCACCCTCTGAAGGGTCCGGGTTGTGGTGCGTAGGGAGATCCAGCATTTAGTCGCTGATCCCCTATGCCAGCTCAAAGCGAGTGTGGCATAACTCATGGGTGAGCCTGCCCCTCCTACGCAGCCCCCAGCATAGCCACCCTCGGGGCTGTGAAGGTGCAGTGGTGACTGCCCATGGGTGGGGATATCAGTTCCACTGTTACCATCTGTGGGCTCATGGGCTTGCAATTTTCAAACATCCGTCCCCGTCAGTTGTGTTCACCCACCCCATGTGTCATACTCTGCCCCTGTATGCGTCTTGTTTGTCTTGTCTGTTTACCTCCCCAACCTACCTCCCCAAATATACCTACTTCCTCTACCTCACATTCCACTCTCACCTGAAAAAAAAAACAAAGGGGCAATCTGTTCCCACAAAAAAATTACACCCCGTACATAGCTTCCCATTTCACACACGTCTGCTTGACATGTAAACTGATAATTAGAATTGGCAGTACAACATCCTTTGTTGTCCTCACCCCTCTCTCAGGGGTGGAAGGTTTCAAATTTCACTCCAAATTTGTAACATATGCACAGCTGTTGCTGGTAAAGAAATGGGCAGCTATGGACCTTCCCTACACCCATCCTGCACATCCCGAGCTGGTTTCCCCACTGTCTTTCCCTCTTTGTGTCCCCTTTTTCACCACTTTCCTATCTCCCCATTTTCTTTTCTTTCAAAGAAATTAGTGCGGGGGTTAGCGGGAGTAAGCACTTTTAAGCAGTAGTTAGCGGGTTTGAGCGAGTGTGCGCATGTGTGCACTTAGCTTAACATCACTAAGTATCACGCAAACTTGCGCAAACCCACTTACTACTTAAAAGCGCCTTAATCACTCTGTATGTCAGGGCCCTAGTTCTGCTCAGCAGCAAAATAAAACACCTCTGTCAGTCTCGAACCTCAGACCTTGGACACACTTGACTGCATGAAGTACCACTAAGCCACAGCAGATATGCAATAACTTGGTGCTAAAATAAATATATCATGCAATACAATGAGTGAGTAAAAAATAGGAAGGCCATAACACAAAGCTTGTTTTGTGGATCTTTGCCAGCAATTGTTGTGGAATTGCATTACATGACTGTGGTAAGAGAAGCAGCCATTCTAGCAGCAAATAATGTTATAGAGGCACTTTACAACCTCCACACAGTATCATAGCAGGACAAACACTGGCATATCTGATTAGGGCTGAGGCCATACTTCCTAACTGTGACTAGTTTTCAGGGATGTCCCTGATTGTGAAACATATTTTAGCTGTGTCCCTCTGAATCCCTCTGAAAAGTACTGATGTTAGTCAGAGAGGTGGTGTATTACACAATGAATAATGACAATAATAACAGTAGACACCGCTTGTACTTCATAAAAGGAGTACTAATCCATATGCACTGCTTCACTCAAGTCTACACTTACTGTCTCTATTATTTGGAAGGTGTACCTCACTTTTAACTACCTATCCCTGACTCCAAAGAAATATGTATCTGAGTGTTTCATAGGCCTGGCAGAGGCACAAACACACAGGCATATCAGCTTATCTGCTGTTACACACTCTGCAAATAGCTTTGGGAGGACTTCCACAAGCATATCCTTATGTAGGAGTACAACACAGAAATACCAAAGGATGTAGCCATGTACTGGTAGCAACTGACTGTAACAATGCCATTGTACCAGTGCTGAAAACACCTGTGGATTGCAGAGACAAAGAATAACAGGCTAACATCTGGCTACCATCTGGATAGGTTCACAGTTGGGAACTATGCAGACAGATCACCTGCCTTGATAAACTAACAGGTACACACCAATCCTTTAAGTCCAGTAAGATAACACTCACACAATAAGACATAATGCTCTCTGTATGTCTGCACCCCCCCCAAGTTTTAAATATACATGTGTGTTTAGGGTCAACCAAGGATGTAGGTAAGCATACTCAGTAGTGGAATTGTCCAGTTTACCTGAGAATCCTGTGCTAATGTCAACAATAAAAATACACAAACCCTGCAGAATTGAGTACATCAATATGCACAGTATAACAGTTCACAAACAGTTCATGTGCCAAAAGAAAACTTCTCAATAACTACTTTTGTATGGCAGTTAATTACATAAGTAGAAAAGAAACTACATACTCACATACATCTTGTGTAAGCATGTGTAGGGGTGAGTTAAACGCTACACTGAAAGCTCTGTACTGGAAGTGGCAACAGTCAGGTCTGAGTACAACATGTACATCACTGTCTACACCTCTAGCTTCAGATAAAAGAAGTATACCAACCTTCTGACTTAAACAATAGTGTCCACAGCAAACAAGCATGGGCCCCACTCTGGAAATCTGAAAGGGCTACATCTACAAAACTTAGCAATTTATAGCATTGGGTTGCTATGACAGTGAGTACTGCAATTACCACACAGCAGGCTGTATGCATTTACCAAATGCTGGGCACCAATTGGTGCAGAGATCATCACATGCACATGTGCAGATACCTATAAAAGCAGACTGTACTTGCTATCCCCACATGCAATCATTACATTGCATGTGTTAAAGCATCACTGAACCTGGGGAGGAGTAAAAAAGAATTATTACTTAATAACACAAAAGTTTAATTAAGTAAAAAGACTTAACTGAATTACCAACCAAATATATTAATTAAGTAAAAAAATAATAATTAATATCCAAAAAAAATTAAGTAAAAGCAATCTTTACTTAAGTAACATCAAAAAAAAATTGTCAAAACATACACAGAAGGACCTGAAAGTGGCATACAGGTATGTAACAGATATGGCCAAGGCACCAAGGCACTCTATATGCATCTTCAGGATTGCATGGACCATGCTATCCCAAATAAAACCAAGACTCCTTCCTCAAGCAAGAAGAAACCAGTCTGGTGGACCCCGGCAATAAGCAAACTTTACAATAAAAGGAGGAGACTTATACAAAAAAAAATCAAATCTCAAGTAGAAAAATCATTCCTGATCAGCATTAGTAAGACATTGAGGGCCCTCATCAAGTCAACTAAAGCTAATTTTGAAAAGAAAGTTGCCAAGGATGCCAAGGATAACCATAAGGCCTTCTATGGCTACGTCAAAAACCTAAATGGTAATGCTCAGGTCTGTTCTGAGCTAGTACAAAATGGAACAAAATACACTGACCCTTCTGACATTGCCAACATCTTGGCTGAGAGGTTCAGTGCAAATTCCCCCCCCCCCTCACCAACTACAGGGCCTATTACCATTCTAGGGGATTGTGTAAGTCCAATTATTACTGATACGTTGGTTAACAAGGCTCTATCTAAAGCTAAAAACACTGCCTCCATGGGACCAGATGGTGTCCCAGGCTGTGTCATACACGAGCTCTAAAAGGAATTAACCCCGCATCTTAATACCGTGTTCAGTCTCAGCCTCTCCACAGGATATGTGCCCATAGAATGGCGCACGGCAATGGTGGTCCCGCTACAAAAGGGTGGGGCCACAACTGACCCTGGGAACTACCGACCAATAAGCCTGACCAGTCTGATCTGTAAGGCTATGGAGCAAATCATTATGGAACTCATAAATGGAGAGATTGGGAACCTCCAGTCGCTGGACCCCACACAGTTTGGCTTCATCAAGGGCAGATCATGCCTCCTGAACCTGGTGGATTTCTTTGAGACAGTTACTCAGGCTATAGATAAGAGAAAAGAGGTACACACAGCTTACCTTGACCTTGCTAAAGCATTTGACACCATTCCCCATTCAGGTATTATTGATAAGCTCACCAGCCTGAGCATAAACCCTTACGTCACAAGATGGATCACAAACTGGCTCTCAGACAGATCCCATAAAGTAAGAGTAGCGGGATCTATGTCCGAATCCAGACCAGTAATGAGTGGTGTGCCTCAGGGCTCTGTCCTGGGGCCCCTCCTGTTTGGCATATACTTCTCAGAAGTACAGGCAAGCATGGAAGGGCTGTGGCTGACTAAGCTTGCAGATGACTGCAAACTGGGTGTTATAATAGAGTCTCCGGCCGACATGGAGATCCTCCAGAAGGGCCTAAATGAGACTGATGCATGGTGTCAAAGCCATGGTCTCAAGCTAAATGCAAAAAAATGCGTAGTAATCCCCTTTGGAAAAAACAGAGTAACCACAAACTACAACATAGGAGTTAATCCCCTGAAATCTGAAGAAGAAATAAGGGATCTAGGGACCCAAGTAGATAGTCAGCTTTCCTTTGATAACCATGTTGCCAAAGTGGTTATAACATCCTTCTATGTGACCCATCTGATCATGAAAGGGTTTGCATCAAGATCTAAGGATGTAATGGTGCCCCTCTACTCTTCCCTCATCAGACCCATTATTGAGTACAATTCACCAATAGGAATGTACCTGGCTAGACATCTCCAGCAGCTGGAGAGACCACAAAGGTACCTAACCAAGAGGATTACTGGCCTCAAACAGTTGCCCTATGCAGCACAATTGAAAAAGCTAAGACTGTTCTCTGTTGCATACCGCTTTCTCAGAGGCAAGCTCTGTCTAACGTACAGAGCTATGTCCAACCCAGAATTGTTGAACATGCTCCATCTTAGCAAAACCAAATCTACTCGAGCTACACGCTCTGGGGATATAAACCTCAACACAACAATGAATAGAACATGCTGGAGGGATAGATTCCCTTTGCAGAGACTTCCCTTACTATGTAACAGGGTCCCGATCTACATAAGACAGAGCCCCTCACTATCACTCTTCAAGAGGAACTTTGATGAGTGGATGGGTAACAGAAAGTTCACACCGGGGATCACACCAACAGCACTGCTAGATAGGGGCCAAGGGTACTAGCTGCTAGTACAAGGGTCTAGGGAACTACTAAAGGGGCGGTGAATACCGCACAATGTGGCTGGGCTAATATATGCCTTCGGGCAGATAGCCCAGTACCAACCTATGAACCTATGTGATTACCGACAAGTAGTAGATGTTTATGAAGAGTACTGTAAATACTTTGAAACATGCATATGTGGCAGCAGTAGGTATGTATGCACTGATGCCATGCATGACTACTGCCATGGACAAATTAGTATGTAGCTGTGTGCAGTGGGACATAACTGTGACATATGTAGCTCAGCATTTAATGTCAAACATCTGATCATGTCATCTATGTTCTGTACAGTACTGTCTATAATGGTTGTTTGGGGGAGTAGTGCAAACAGCTATATAAACCTGGATGTGACAGAGTAACACATGCATGATATTCATATAATGTGTAGCTTAGCATTGGCAACTGCTGTACCAGGCTAGTATAGTAATGTAGCATTAGCAGCTATAAATACTCCCTGTAATATTACTGTTATGCACACATGTGACAACTGTTCATCTTGTAGCAAGGCCCAACAGGTCATCCGTGAGGTCTACGGACTTACAACCGTGTGTACCTTGTGTGTGTATGGCACACACATATGTAGAGATATTTATGTGTCAGATATATTAGCATCTTAACATGTGCATAGAGCAAGGGACATACTACAACTGTTTGTGAAGGGTGGACATATATATGTTGGTAAAGGTTGTTATGTGCATATTTTCATGTAGGTTGTAGTGTGTGGCAAACAAGACAGCATACAGTGCTGGTATATGACATGTGGTGTTTAAACTCTGTGGGTATGATTTGTTAAGTTTTTAGTCTTCCAGACAGGGAGTCCTGCTAAAGATACATGGGCTAAGAATACTCTCAATGCATTCTGCATAAGACTGTGCAAAAGTATTACATAACTGTATCTCTCTCAACCCTTGCATAATTGATATTCCCACCATGAAAGGTGGACTGTATATGTGCCTACATGTAAATCTATATGTACACCAATGGATGTTTATATGTACGCTCAAGCTCAATGTTGTAAATGTATTGCCATCACTTTTGTTAAAAACCCTGTACCCATGAACTACCACATAGGTGGTAGTCTACTCAACACCAAAAGTGTGATAAGAGACCACGGGACACAGGTGGACATTAGTGTCCCTTTTGATAATCACAGTGTCACACTAGTCATGTAAACTGTGTACGGTCCACATGTCATCACAAAAGGTGCATCATCCATGGAATAAGAGGTCAGTGTTCCACTCTACTCATCAGTCATAAAACCCATCATAGAGTACAATGGCCCTTTTGGTATGTACCTCAGAAGACATCTACAGCAACTGTAGACGCCAGGCACAAACCCCACAAAGAGTATTACCAGACTCAAACAGATGCCCTATGCAGACTGTCTTATAAAACCACAGCTACACTGTGTCGCATACTGCCTACCCTGAGCCAACCTCTGGCTAACATACGAAGCTATGCCAAACGCAAAAGGTGTTGGACATGCTCCATGTAAACAGATCAAAATCCCTACAAGTTACACACTGTACTGATCTAAACTTTGTAACGTCAAAAAGCAGAACATGCTGGAGTGGTACATTCTCATCTCAGACACATACCATACTCTGGAACTAACTAGCTATCAATAGCAAAGAAAGGTCCTCATTAGCAGTCGTCATGAATAATCATGATGAATGGATGTGAGATAGGAAATACAACCCGGGAATCACCTCTGTGGCTCTGCATGACAGGGACACATGAACTTAAATTACATGGGTGTTGAAGGGCAGGGTACCATATGGCTAGGCTTCTACAGGCCCTACAGCTAATAGCCTATGAGCTACCTAGGACCCAATACACACACGCATGTATATGTTGCATTAATTGCTATGTGAGGTTGACTGAGTGTGATGGTCAATGTGTAGGTGAATGTGTCAACGTTGTGTATATGTGTGATAGCCTAGTGGGGAAACTGTTTATATCATGGTATGTAGTGTTCTAGCTTTGAACCCCGCAAAAGATATGTATGCTATTGCTAGGCAGGAAAAGCAGTATGGCATACAGTGTGACTGGAGTGTGCCATTGCAGGCAAAAGCAGTATATGTATGCTTATTGATTGTTAACACTAGTGAATACAAATCCCGTATGAACTGTAGTACTACCTGAAGCTGTAGGCCTAAACAGCACAGTATGGTGTATATCCACATTGCTTGGAAACACTGTTTTGTTTGTTACCTGTAGTTCTCACACATTACATACCTCAGGCATAAGGTTTTGTAAGTGCTGACACACAGTACTGTATGGTACACAGGTGAAGCTCATCTGGGTTGCCATACCTTTGTGTCTTGTAGGTATGTCTGATGTGTGTGTGGGTATGCCTGTAACATGGCCTCGGTCGTATGTGTGTTACAGGATATAAGTGCATATCTAGCAACATGTATAGTGTAGTACAGCAGTATTCCACCTATATTGATGAATGTGCACATATGTTACTTAGGGGGTTGCTATCAACAAGTAGTGTGGTGTACTGGTAGTACTGTAACTGTACTTTACAATCACTTCAGTGGATGACATATTTCTGTATGCATTAGCTTCATATATACCTCCTGTGGCTAGGTGGTGCATTGTGTCACATACAGTGTGCCATGTGCTGTGGTATAGTCTTACATACTGGTTTCACTTTGTTGCTGTGCAGAACATGGTTTAATATAAAAAATGTGGCAGGCACTGTCAGGCAGTTGTGGGCTGAGCACTGATGTGTGGTATTAAAAGTGTGTATCTACTGACAGCCAATAGGTTGCTATATATGGCATTTCATTGATATCTGTACTTTAGAATGTTAAGTGTGTCACATGACTTGCTCACAATAATTGTTTTATTGTTTCCAGGCACATGTCTCATCATCGCAACCCTGCGTATTCCCCTAAAGAGGAGAAAATCATTATATCCACCCTATTACAACATCACACCCTGCTGTTCTCCAGAACCAGCCAGGACCAGCATGAGCACACTGCACTGTGGCAAGATGTTGTCCATCGGGTTAATGATAATGACGTAGGCATGCATAACCGGACTTATGAGCAGGTACGCCATCACCGCAGTGATTTAGACATGTCCGGCAGCATGCCTCCGATGTCTGCAAACAACAGTTTGCCACAGGTGGTGGTGCAGCATCACATCCGCCCCTCACCAGAGTGGAAGAGCTGCTCCTCAGCGTGGTGGCTCCTGGACAACCACTACAACAGACATGTGTCATCATGGAGGCTGGAGTCACCCAGCAAGTTGACTCGGAGCGTGCAGGTAAAATGGCATATCTGTAGACTACTGTTAGCTCGATTGTTAGAACATGCATATGTCAGATGTGTACTGTGTATTTGGAAGATGTAGAGCCTGGTGTTGTACAATACTGATAATTCGGAACATAATCTGTATGCTTGTGACTGTCAACTGTTGTACTACTGTAAAATTGCAAACTCACAGCAGCAATGCCATAGTTGTTGACACTGACAAACTGTCTTATATACTTGTAGGTCCCTCTGGTGTGACAGCAAGACAGCAGACCCATGCTGGTGAGTGTTCTACATTTAATATGGCAAATAACATGTGCATGTCATAGGTGAGTTGTAGGCCATATACACATGTAAAACATCTACACATAATGCATGCTCTGTATGTTTTCTGTGGGACTATGCACATCCCAGTAACATGAGTAGCTGCCTCAAACACATGCTATACACAGAGCATCCCAAACAATTATGGTATACTGTAGTGGACATTGTATAGGCAGAGTCAATGCACATGCACACAACATACACCACCTTGTCATACGCAGTACATGTTAATATGATACACATGGTGTATTTAGACACCTGCTGTAAGGTCAGACTCCAGTATCCCAAATGTCATCCACACAGCACACATACTATACCTGAGGGGTAGAGGCCTATCATGGGTGGTGCAAAACTCTTCAACAAACAACACATTCATGTTAGGCAGTGCTCCCTATTGAACATCTTACATACCCATGTAACAACTGCCTGTGAAATGGTTAATGTAGCCACAGTGCTGCAGTTCAGGTACAGCAAGATTGTTGCCAGTGTGGCACACATTAGTGGCCTTGAGTGACAACATGATGCTGCCTGATGATGGCTCATGGTACTACACTATATCCAGTTACAGTAACTACAGTACAACACATAGCATTCATTGCTATACACCTGAAAGTTGCGTGCATCCAGCCATGGTGTGTATACCTGTGAGTGATGGTGCACAAGACATTGAAAAGCATTTAATACTTGCACAGCAATGTTGTGTCCATTGTGTTCCAGGGTGAAGCCAATCATTGAACAACACACATGCATCAAAGACATGTATACTGTTATTAACAAGGACTCTCTACACTCGCACTGCATGCTGTTGAGCAACACACATCTTGCATGCCAACACGTGTGATAGGACTCCTTGGCTTGTGATACTGTACTCCACCATCAACCACTAATGGGTATGTTCTGGATTGCTGTTGGTGTGTGTGTGTGTGTGTGTGTGTGTGTGTGTGTGTGTGTGTGTGTGTGTGTGTGTGTGCCTACTTTAGTGAGTAGTGTATTTGTGTTTATGTGTTCATGTGTGCATGTGTGCATGTGTTAATGTGTTAATGTGTTCATGTGTTCATGTGTGCATGTGTTCATGTGTGCATGGGGTCATGTGTTCATGTGTCCATGTGTTCATGTGTGCATGTGTGCATGTGTGCATGTGTTAATGTGTGCATGTGTGCATGTGTTAATGTGTGCATGTGTGCATGTGTTCATGTGTGCATGTGTGCATGTGTTCATGTGTTCATGTGTGCATGTGTTCATGTGTTCATGTGTTCATGTGTGCATGTGTTCATGTGTGCATGTGGTCATGTGTTCATGTGTTTATGTGTGCATGTGTGCATGTGTTAATGTGTGCATGTGTGCATGTATTCATGTGTGCATGTGTTCATGTGTGCATGTGTGGATGTTCATGTGTTCATGTGTGCATGTGTTCATGTGTTCATGTGTTTATGTGTTCATGTGTGCATGTGTTCGTGTGCATGTGTTCATGTGTGCATGTGTGCATGTGTTCATGTGTGCATGTGTGCATGTTTTCATGTGTGCATGTGTGCTAAGTGTGTTTCCTGTCTTCCTCTCACAGGTGCTGAGGTTGTGTTGGTTGAGTGCAGCAGAGAACCTGAAGACACTGCCACAAATAGTGGAAATGATGAAACCTGTGTTGTGGCACAGGCAGGTTTGACAGGGTCTGTTGTTGGTCCGCCAATCGACAGTACGCAGGTTTACACACCATCTATGCACACATTCATACTGCCAATACATCCCTCATCACCAATGGCCTTAGCTGAGGGACAGCATACAGTAGGTATTTACCAGGATAGTGTGGTATCTATGGCACATGCATCCCCTCACAGCAGCCATACCCAGATTCCTGGAATGGTACCACATAGGCTGATGTCCAGGTGTTCTCGTGGGAGCACTGCTGGTCATAATGCCCCTGGCAGACCTACCCCCACAGGTCTTACAACCTCAGGTATGTTCCGGGCTGTAATGCAGGCACAGGCACGCATGGAATGGTACACCAGACAGGGACTGAGGGCGCAGAGGGCCCATAACACTGCTATCAATGACAATATCCATGACCTTGCCAGTGCCGTCCATCACTACACCGAGGTCATTGATAGACGTTGGGGGGAGACATTAGATGTCCTCCGCAATGTCATGTCCATGTGCCAGGACAGTGCAGGACAGCCGAGGCATCGACGTGGACGTATGCTAGCAACATCATTGGCTGGCAGTTGTGGCGGATGACACACAAGTCACAGCTGCTCCCGTAGTGGCAGTACCAGCCCCAGCAATGTTGGGGCTGGGCTGTCAATAGACCATCATAGAAGACCATGTGCACGTGGCTCTGGCCAGTCCCAGAAGGGACATAGGTCCAGTTGACATCCCTCTGCCTCTGATGATAGTACCCAGTCTGGCTTAGGACCCGATACTGTCTGTTGCACCCCTGCCATGCACAGGTACTGTGTCCATAGCCAGAGATGGTGATCTGTACAGCTTGGCAGGTACAGTCTGTGGCTGTCCCACAACCTCCCATATATGGCAGCCACACGGTGGAACTGTGTGCATGCAGACACACACACATACACCAAACACCTAGGGCTAACACATACATACACACATTACATCAACATTGACCCATGCTGTACTGTTGTCCCTCACACACACACACACACACACACACACACACACACACACACACACACACACACATGTCGATTGGATGGGTCAATGTCGGGCTCTGGCAAACCAACAACACACCCTGTGCATATGATGAACATGTGCCACCTCCTGTCATCTGTAACATTGATGCAGGAACAGGCTAACATGGTGATGATGCACAGGGTGACTTTATAGCAGTGTAGCAATGTTAGCATGTTGTCAACAGTACAGTGTAATGATATCCATGTAGGTATATCTGAGCAGCCATGATGCATTAAAGCTATGATTATCAATGTAGTATTGTTTACAACAGTGTTAATTCCAAAAATGTATTGTCCGCCCATGTACCACTTGGCTGATGTGTGTAGTTTTGGCAGCATGTGTTGGTGAGTGGACAGTACGTGTGTGATGTGTGCAGTACAGATTTGCAGGTGTACATTTGTGAACATGGTGGAAGTGCACTGTCTTCATGTACGTGCATAGTGGAAACATGTGAAGGGTGACATGCCCTGTATTACACAGTGTCAACACTTCATAGTTTCTATTGGTGGCCAGTATGCATTTTAATACACATATGTTTTAACTTGGATACACATGTGTGTATGGCATGGTTTGACACTATGCTGTAGGTGATACTGTTACTATCTGTCATTGGTTTGCATTCTGGTAGTATACACAACCTCAACAGCCTGACTATAACCAATCGTTAGATGATGTCTTGACAACTGACACACAGATGTAGGAAACTCAGTACCATTTGGATCCTTCCGGTACTATATTATACCAGTAACCAGTGGTATTGACCGCCACCCATTCCTGGGACCACTCCTGTTTGGCATATAGCCCTCTTAGGTACAAGCAAACACACTAGGGATATGTCCGTCCACATCTGGAAATGCATACAGTAGCCTACAATGCATTCTCCGGATGAGACACTTATCCTCCACAAGGGTATTATACAGACAGATACCTATTGTCCAACCCATGCTGTAAAGCTATAAGCCAACCCCAGCATAGTCATCCACATTTATGAAACATAGTATCCTGACAGTACCACATAGTTAGTAGCCCCCTACATGTGGAACGGGTACCGATGTGTACATACAGCAAAGTGTTATGTCATCTGTCCTTTGGTATTCACATTTCCTTAGGTATTCTGAAGTCACTCAGTGTATCACATAAGCAATAAGGGGTCTGTATGCATATCCACAAAGTTGTTGTACACCTATAATGAAAGTCCATTATTGACAGACTTTGTTGTGTTTGTCTAAAATATACCCCAGGCATGAACCCTCACTCACACTATTCTATAGAAACTGTCATGGGTGTGTGTGACACAGATGACCAGGCCACAGATCACTACAGTGGCTGGCATTGTCACAAACATACATATGTGACCGAAGGTCTGAGAAACAACAGCACAATCTGTCAAAGGTAACATATGTATTCATGTAGAAAGCAGGCTTTACACCTATGAACTAATTGAAGTTACATGTACATATATGTATTTGCCACACAGATACCTGAAGTGTGCAATGCATATACTGTTGTTATACTGATATGTCATACAGTAGTAAAAGCTAAACCCACAACACATTGACCAACAATATCACACACACACACTCAGCAATTGCAGGATTCAAACCCCAACCTTACTATGTTATGATACTGGAGAGATATGCATTAACACGACATGCTATATGCGTTACTGGGAGTTTTGATTTCCAATGCAATATTTGCAGGATGCTGACATCATCAGACTTGCCAAAGAGGAATATAACACTTTTAAGGTGTTTTCCTAGTCTCCAAAAAAGGGCACTCCTCTCAAAGGAAATCACACACACACAGTCAGCAATTGCAGGATTCAAACCCCTACCTTACTATGTTATGATACCAGAGAGATACGCATTAACATGACGCACTATATGTTTTATTGGGAGTTTGCATTTCCAATGCTGGCCTTGTCTTCTTTAGGACCTAGGAAATGCCTTGGCTGCTGTCTGCTCCGCTCCCAGTATCTAGCCCATGCGTTACCTGCTCATCTTGTGTATCCTGCACTAAAGTATAGGAACCTAAAGGACCTTCCATTTATCGGAGGCTCACCTTGCTGAATAAGCTACCCTTCAATCCCTCTCTAAAGGACACCAGCAGATTACCTGCCCATCTTGTGTATCCTGCACTAAAGTATAGGAACCTAAAGGACCTTCCATTTATCGGAGGCTCACCTTGCTGAATAAGCTACCCTTCAATCCCTCTCTAAAGGACACCAGCAGATTACCTGCCCATCTTGTGTATCCTGCACTAAAGTATAGGAACCTAAAGGACCTTCCATTTATCGGAGGCTCACCTTGCTGAATAAGCTACACTTCAATCCCTCTCTAAAGGACACCAGCAGATTACCTGCCCATCTTGTGTATCTTGCACTAAAGTATAGGAACCTAAAGGACCTTCCATTTATCAGAGGCTCACCTTGCTGAATAAGCTACTCTTCAATCCCTCTCTAAAGGACACCAGCAGAGTATGTTTGTGGACTAATTTCTTGACAGAAAGTCTTTCTACTGTGGTTCCTCTACCACATAGGTTAGAGAAAGCCCTGAGCTAGGACAGCCAGCAGCCCTCCTGCCCCCCTGCTTCACCTTAGTCACTGTCTTCACACCCGCTTTTTTAAACTAAAGGTAATTTACTCCCTGTCTCGCCAGCCTTCCTTGTATAACTCAAACTCCCTCTCTTACCTAGCCTGCAATTTATCAGACCTGCCCACTAGGGGGCGACCTTACCTCAGCTATTTCTCTCTTATCTGTCTCCTAGCCTCAGACATTCACAATAATTAGTTTCCTGCTGTCCTTTTCCTTATAAATAGTCCTCCAACTTTACCCTCTACTTCTTCTGTCCTTACGCACCCATTTTAGTTTTATTTTCTCTCTATCCTTTTCCCTTACCTGGCTTCTTAAACTCACCTTTGGAGTCAATCTTGTTGATTGTTTCCTGATTACTTCTTCTGGATTTGTCTCCTGTACTACTCCTCAGCTCTTTCTGCCTTACCTCTTCTTTATTTCCTCTTTTTCCTGGCCTTATTCCTTAATCCTTTCCATTCCCACACCACTATTTACTTGTACCTTATATTGTAAAGGATCCCATGCTCCTCTCTGAAGTTCTCTCTCTCTTCCTAGCTAAAATTCTCCCCTCCTGCCCCTCCCCCTCTACAACTACTCTCTCCCCCTATTGCCCCTCCCCTCTCCACCTTTATCCTTGAAATACCATAAATACCCTGGGCCTAGGGGGGGTGACATCTTTAGGACCTAGGAAACGCCTTGGCTGCTGTCTGCTCCGCTCCCAGTATCTAGCCCATGCAGTATGTTTGTAATGATATTATAACTGCTGTTTATGTTAAAGGATAGCATTGTTTTGTGATATATAATCTCTTAGTACTTGTATCTGTGGAAGTTTAACTGTTAGAATGCATTTCTAAGTTACTATAATTATTTGGTGGCGTGCTTGTGCAATATCTTCGGTTGGCGCCTGTTTTGGGACTCTGATTAACCAACTGAAGCTGCCTGCGAATGCCTTCCAGAAACTGGCTAAGCTATAATTGCTGGATTAACTGTGATTTTCTCACTAATCATTCTCAGACTGTGTACGCTCTCCCGTAGCGTGTACGCTGTCTCGTAGCGTAGCATATTGTTCTAGTTCTGCCTGACCTGGCTCACCTTACTTCTTCACCCTCGTGAAGCTGGTGAAGTAGCCTAATATCTACTTTCCCTTGCCGTATTTGTCGTATTCTTTTACCAAAGAAAGAAGACGCGGGACAACTGCGTGCAGTTGGTACCAACTCCAAACTTTATTGACCGGCCAACATACATACAGTACACAACAACTTCCTGTCTCACGCCCTTGCGTCATGCACTTTCCCCCGCCCCCAAAGAGCACTAGCTAAGGCAAGACAACACAGTCCATTGAATACACCACATCTCCCTTTCCAAAAAGGCCCCCTTTCACTTAACACAAACCCAGGTCTCTCCAATTTCTCCCACTTCACTACGAACTTGGTACATTGACACCAAATGCTCACTTAGCCACATTCAGATTACTATAAACCCCAAATGACATTGTTATTTATACACTGATCTTCACAGATCCAAACGGTCCGGCTTGTTAATAACTCTTCCTGATCTGGTCCTCACAACATCACTGTGTGCCCGGGCTTCCGGGGGAGGACCATTGCAAAATGGCAAGGCCTCATTGGTCTGACTTAGCACACTTTCTGGACACTCAGGGTTTGATTCACAGTCAGGCTCAGATAGGGGGATCAGATGCACACGGTTTCGCCGCACAGTCCCTTGGGGCACATCCACCTTGAAGGACCTCGGCGAGTGATGTTTTGCTCTACAGTACCTGGGGTCTTCATATCTGTCACCCACACCTGGTCACCGGGCAACACATCCCCCAGCGGCCTCGCCCGATGGCGTCTATTGTAGTTTTCGCCATTATACACCCTCTTCTCCCCCTCTTTCCCCATGAGCCTTCTCCAGTCCGGCTGCACAGGGTCCAACTGCGAAGGATGAATCGGAAGAGAGGTCCGCAACCGTCGTCCCATAAGAAGTTCCGGGGCTATAACCATTCTGCAGTGGCGTTGTCCTGTACGCCAAAAGAGCCATGTACGGGTCAGCACTTTTTTTTAACAGGTTCTTCACCGTCTGCACCGCACGTTCTGCCTCCCCATTACTCTAAGGGAACCTGGGGCTGCTAGTGACATGCTCGAAGCCATAAGCGGTTGCAAAGGCCGCAAAGACTGCCCTGAAAACTGAGGTCCATTATCAGACACCAGTACCTCTGGGATACCATGGCGGCGAAGAAAGATTTTAGGTGGGTGATGACCTCGTTGGATGTGCTATGTTTCAACAATGCGATCTCCAGAAACCTGGATAAGTAGTCCACAGCAAGGAGGTAAGTGTGACCTTTAATTCAAATAAATCCGCCACTCTTTGCCATGGTCGGTCCGGACATTCTGTTGGGATGAGGGGCTCAGGAGGATTCCTTCTCTCTGAGATGCACGTCCTGCATCTTAAAACCATCTCATTTATCTGCTGGCTAAGTCCCGCCACCAGACGGTCTGACAGGCTCTAGCTTTGCACTTCACGATGCCTTGATGTCCCTCATGTAATTTCAACAGCACCTCATTACGCATGGCAGAGGGGATAACAAGGCGCGAATCTTTTAAAAGCAACCCATCTTTCACTGTTAGTGTGGACCGATCTGGCCAGTAGCTCTTCAGTAAGGGTTCCTGGTTCGCATACAGCGGCCACCCTGGCTGCACAAGTCCATGACCAGCGACACACACTGTCCGCTTTCAACTGCTCCGTAGTGTTTGGAGGAAAGATGGCTTCACCTGCATGTTTTCCACAATACTGTTCACGTAAATATCCGTGTCCTCCATTAACTCCGTTTCCTCCGGGTTAGCTTGGTATTATGTGGAGAACGTGACAGGGCATCTGCCACCCACAGTGATTTCCTGGAGCGTACTGCACCGTGTATGAGAACTGCATCAATCTCATCCTAAAGCGTTGGATTCTGGGCGTAGAAGATCCAGCGCTTGACCTCCCAGCAATGAAACCAGGGGTTTATGATCAGTCTCTAGACAGAACGATTTGCCTAATAGGTAATCTCGAAAGCGTTCACATGCCCAGGTAGACGCTAGGCCTCTTTCTCAACCTGTGCTCGTTGCTCTGTGGGTGAGAGTGACCTTGATGCATATGCTACGGGTCTCCAGCCGTCCTCCCATTGTTGCTGCAACACACTCCCTAACCCAAAGGAAGAAGCATCCGCGGAAACCTTCGTATCCCTCTCCGGGTCATACACAGCCAAAACTGGAGGTGAGGTGATTGCCTCTTTTAAGTCCTTAAATGCCTTTTCCTGGTCCCCACCCCAGTACCAGCTGTTCCTTTTTGATAATAAGTCTCTCAAAGCTCTGTCCCTCTCAGCCAAATGAGGGATGAACTTCCCCACCTGATTCACCATGCCCAGGAAACTCCTAAGTTCTCCTACTGTAGCCGGTGCCGCCATCTCCGTGATGGACGCGGTCCTCCTTGGGTCCGGGCTTATACCAGCATTCGTAATGACATGGCCCAAGAAAGTCACTGTGCCCCTCGACAGGTCACATTTGCCTACATTCAACGTAATACCTGCTTCTTCCAGTCTCTTTAATACTGCGTGAAGCCGGGCATCGTGCTCCTCCTGGCAACGCCCCCAGACCAACACATCGTCCATGTGACAAATCACACCCTCTAAGCCTTCAATGACCTCTGCCATCATGCGTTGAAAGTGTTCGGGTGCAGAATTAATGCCAAAAGGAAGGCGATTGAAACGGAAACGCCCAAAAGGGGTTATAAATGTGGTAAGCGCGGCCGACTCCTCTGACAAAGGAATTTGCCAAAATCCCATATTTGCATCCAGTTTGCTAAACACCTTTGCCCCAGCGAGCATCCCAAGACTCTGCTCAACCGAGGGCAGCACGAACCTTTCCCTGCATACGTATTCATTTAGCTTAGTGTAGTCTACACATAGTCTCAGTCTGTTACTGTCTTTCTTTGGGACTACCACCATGCCTGCACACCAATCTGTAGGTTCTTCCATTCTGGTAACGACACCCAGCGCCTCCATCCTCATTAACTCCTCTTTCACTTTCCCCATCAATGGCAGTGGTATCCTCCTGGGAGTCTTCAGAGTATGGCACCGCCTTTGGCTGAAGCTTTATGTGGTACTTACGCTGCACTACCCCCAACCCAGAGCATAAGTCCGGGTATGAGGTCTTCAAAGACTCCATGGTGATAGCATCAACACGTTTCAGGAGGCCCAGCCCCAAAATAGCAGGAAGGCCTAAAAGCGGCATCGTAGTCCTTTACAACGTACACTTTCTCACAGGTCTGTCTTTGTCCATAGCCAAGCTGAAGCTCCAAGGATCCTGTAACCTCCAGTGGCATCCCTCCGGACCCAACAAGGGTTTCTCCGGCTGCTGGAGTACAGGAGCATTCTTTCCACTGAACACGTTGTGCAGGTCTGACTTGGAGATAACAGTAACATCCGCCCCGTGTCAAGCTTGAAAGTCATAGGTGTGCCCTGTATTTTCACCTCCACAATCCAGGAATGGTTCCCGGAGGAGACAGAACCAAGGAAGAACCCCTGTTCTTCACGCTCACCCGCTCCTCGTCTTCCTCAATACTCTGCACCGCCTTGAACTGTCGGCAGACCCGCTGGTAGTGGCCCTTCTTCCCACACGGCGACATCTTGCAGCAATCGCCGGGCATAGGAGTCTATGGTGAAATGGCCCCACACCTGTAACACTGCGAGTTCGGGCGTCTTTACCCTTTTGCATCTGGCGCTGAAAATCGGTGCCAAAGGCTTACCCCAACTTTTCGAGGCCTCTGGCCTGCGCTGGTGTCCAGTGGTGTCTGCACAGCATTCACGTTATACTGCAGGGCGGTACTGTCACACCGCAAGGCCGTTTGCTGCTTCTTGACCTCCTCCGACTGTCTGGCCATATTTACAGCTCTCTCTAAGTCCAACTCTTTCTCCATCTGCATCCGCTCGGACAATCTGGTGTCCGCTAAGCCCACAACAATTCTATCCCTTATAAGCTCGTCGTGCAGCGTCCCATAACTGCAATGTTCGGCTAAAGCATGCAGGGCAGTAACAAAACCATCAACAGTCTCGTTCAGTTCTTGTTTTCGCATGTTAAATCGTGCGTTCATAAACAATGTTCTTTTGACAATAAAAAATCTTTCAAAACCCTCCTTCACTTTGGCATACTCCTGATGCTCTGCCTCGGTTAGCTTAAGGCCTCTCAAGACATCGTCGGCCTCGTCGCCCATACAGTATATCAGGGTGTTCACCTGGTTCCCCTCTGGGTTGGAAGATAGATTACTGGCCTGCCGGAACCGTTCAAACCGGCGAATCCATCGTGTCCATTCGTGGGGTTTGGAGAAGTCAAAGGGCTCTGGCGGCTGAATACTGAATGTAGCATTGGGAGCACTTGCTGCCATGTTGATTCTAGCACGTGGCTGCCGACCATTCTCGTCGTCCGACATGTCCGCTCTCCACGTCACTTGGCCACTCGTATGGTCTTCAGCAAAAGGTCAGCACGCCCAGGCACTGCCACACAGCACTTCTGACACCATGTCGTATTCTTTTACCAAAGAAAGAAGACGCGGGACAACTGCGTGCAGTTGGTACCAACTCCAAACTTTATTGACCGGCCAACATACATACAGTACACAACAACTTCCTGTCTCACGCCCTTGCGTCATGCACTTTCCCCCGCCCCCAAAGAGCACTAGCTAAGGCAAGACAACACAGTCCATTGAATACACCACAGTATTCACTAGCATACTTGGTGGAAGACACTATAGCACTACGTCCTGAGCAGCCGATAACTGGCTTTAGGTTTGGTGTATAACTGATAACTGGCTTTAGGTTTGATGTACTTTCTTAGTTGCTCATCTTCTAATTCCCTTAACTCCTACATAAGTGTACCTTACGTAGAGTGGTCCTCTTACTCACGGACCTCTGACGCCGGGAAAGGTAGATAGTGCCAATTAAGAGTGTTTTTAGTGCATCATTATCCAATTTTGCTGTATTTGCTTGTACATTTTGGCTGAAGACATTATAGTACTACTTCCTGAGCAGCCGATAACTGACTTTAGGTTTGTGTACAGCTGTTAACCGGCTTTGGCTTAGTACTTTTACAGCTACTCACTTTTAATCCTCTTACTCCCCAATTAAGCGAACCTTACTTGGAGTGGTTCTGCTTTCTCATGGACCTCTGATGTCTGGAATAGCTGGATAGGGCCACTAAAAAGTGTTTTTAATGCATCAGTATAGCTAGTTATAAAGGTCCTTCTCTTCTCTCCCTCTCAAGTGGACCCTTCTTGCAGCGTGTTCTGCTTTTACATGGGTCTTTGAAACCTGTATATGGCTTTGTCTATCCCTAAATAGCGCACTACATCGCTGCTTACTCTTCTACCCTGAAACCAACCTTGTACTGCATTTGTGCGTGACTAATATTTTAAGAGAATGCTCAATACGCTATTTTTACAACTGCAGTGCTTTAATAGCTCTTGCTGAATTGTTTAACATGACTAAGTTGTACTGTAGTTAAGTATGTCAAATCTTCAATTGCCATGTTTTAACTGCTGTAATTACTAAGAGTGTAAAACTACAGTCTGAAATATCGCCCAAGGTTTAATTACTATTTTATTTTTTACACTACTACAATAATACATGTATAAAACTTAGCTCTAATATCCTTAGACTGGTGTTAATAAGGTTTTTGGAAGGATAAATCGTTATCTACTGATATTGATTGTTGTGAATTGATGAACCCATCTGCATAAGGTTCTGTTTTTTATTTTAGAACTGTAACTTACTAGAAATGTATCTATTTCTGTTGATAGTGCAATGCACGAGCAAGCTCATCTTGCTTTATGATAATCTGCTTTTTCTCATCATTACCTTCTCTCTCTTGCCTCCTCAAGTTACCTGCCCATCTTGTGTATCCTGCACTAAAGTATAGGAACCTAAAGGACCTTCCATTTATCGGAGGCTCACCTTGCTGAATAAGCTATCCTTCAATCCCTCTCTAAAGGACACCAGCAGAGTATGTTTGTGGACTAATTTCTTGACAGAAAGTCTTTCTACTGTGGTTCCTCTACTACATAGGTTAGAGAAAGCCCTGAGCTAGGACAGCCAGCAGCCCCCCTGCCCCCTGCTTCACCTTAGTCACTGTCTTCACACCCGCTTTTTTAAACTAAAGGTAATTTACTCCCTGTCTCGCCAGCCTTCCTTGTATAACTCAAACTCCCTCTCTTACCTAGCCTGCAATTTATCAGACCTGCCCACTAGGGGGTGAACTTACCTCAGCTATTTCTCTCTTATCTGTCTCCTAGCCTCAGACATTCACAATAATTAGTTTCCTGCTGTCCCTTTCCTTATAAATAGTCCTCCAACTTTACCCTCTACTTCTTCTGTCCTTACCCATCCTTTCTAGGTTTATTTTCTCTCTATCCTTTTCCCTTACCTGTCTTCTTAAACTCACCTTTGGAGTCAATCTTGCTTATTGTCTCCTGATTACTGCTTCTGGATTTGTACCCATTCCGTTCGCCCTGCGTTCCGTTCACTCTGGTCCCTTCCCTACCCCCAATTCCCACCCACCTCCAGGGGTCCTACTCTTATACTACCTTAACCATACCTCTTCCTTTCTCCAATTACACCTAGACAAGGATAACCACACCTCTTCCCTTTCTACTTATCCCAACATACTTTCCAATTTTATATCTCTCTGACCCAATTTCTCCATACACATCCTTCTACCATACATTAACCTGCTCACTCCTCTATCCTCACTCTTTATTTCTCACAAACTTTACCTATATACATCCAACAACTTTTGTTATTCTTCTAGTGTCCCCCACCTATTATATCAATGTATAAACCACCTACTACACCTTACATCATACTTTTACTGACACCACTGCTACTATTCTCTTTTACCCTATTATATTTACTCACCACCTATGAATATCCCCTACATCCTAAACTTCATTACCCTAACAAGGAAACCAATGCTCTATTGCTACCACTGCATCTTAGCCATGCTAATATAACATCTTCACCCAACTACCTAGTTGCAAAGTATCACAGAATAACACATATCAAATATAACATAATTAATTTCAGTAAAAATCCATTTTTATATAACAAAATCAATAACTCTAGCTATATAGGACTACTACTCTCTTTAAAAGATGGAGATATCCATCCTAACCCAGGTCCAAATAAAACATCTCCTACTCTCCCCAACCAAAATTACTACCCTATTAATTCCCCTAATAAATTATCTAACTCTCTCAAACTAGCCCATCTCAATATATGTAGCATAAACAACAACGTATCCCAACTTCAAGCCCTAGTAGAACTATATGCCTTTGATATCCTCTGTCTTACTGAAACTTGGCTAAAACCTACTACCAAAGACAACAAAATCCTTCCACCTGGATATAACATACTAAGACTTGACAGAGTAGCTAAGAAAGTTGGAGGAGTAGCTATTCTATTTAAATCAGGCCTACAGCTATCCACCTATAACTGCCAATTGCCACTAGATACTACTGCTGAAATTCTCATGACCAAACTTCATATTAACAATGCTAAATCTATCAATATAATCTGTATGTATCTTCCTCCTGGCAACAACATTGCCACTATGGAACATATTCTTTGTTGGCTATCCCAACACTTACCCCAAGAAACGATAATACTGGGAGATATGAACATTGACTGGAATTGCTACTGTAGCAACCTCCCTACAACCCATATTAACCTATATGGCTTTTCACAAACCATTACATACCCCACCAGGACCAATAAAGTTAGCCAAACATCAAGTATATTAGACTGGATTCTTATCAACAATCACCCCAATAACTATGACTCGAGAACCCTACCTGATAACATAAGTGACCACTCACTCACCTATATTATTAGGTACAAAACCTTCTCTCCCAACTCAACATCTGTTAAAAATATCAGAACCAAAAAGAACTTTAACCCTGAGCTCTTTGAAAAAGAACTAAGAACTTGTAATTGGTCTCCTTTAAAACATCTCCCTTTAGAAGAAGCCATCAATTACTTTAACTCTAACTTCCTAGCCATTCTTAACCAACATGCACCAACCAGATCTATTAGAGTTAAAACCAAGTCTGCCCAATGGCTTTCTAAATTAACTAAACACAAAATGCATCTTAGAAACAAATATTGGGCAAATGGAGAATGACTAAAAACCCAGCCAACCACCTAGCCTTCAGACAACTAAGAAATTACACTAAGAAAGCTATACTCTCAGATAAACAAAATTACTACCTAAAATTCCAACAACCACATCAAAACAACCCTCATAAATTCTGGACTAGCGTTAACCGATTACTCCATCCAGGTAAATCGTCCACTCCTAACCCTCAAAATACTGACCATAATAACCCCATCAATACAGCCAACACATTTAATACATATTTTACTAATACTATCCAAACTCTAGCTTCTCAGCTATCACCCAATATCTTTAATCTCCCTTCCTATAACTCTACCCCACCTCCTCCTTTTCATTTACAACCCATCCCAACTTCATATATTCTGACCCTATTACAAAAACTTAAACCTTGCTCTCCTTCTGCAAACCAACTACCTGCCAACTTCCTATGGCTTTCAGCCACAGCTATAGCTTATCCCATTTCTATTCTGATCAATAGGACTCTCACTGAAGGTCAAATACCCAGCCTATGGAAAGTTTTATTTTTATTTTATTTATTTTACATTTGTTTACCGGGCTAGTCTAACTGGATACATGTCCATTTTCAGTAGAGGCCCGGGGAGAAAAGCTCCTAGGTAAATACAGCTAAATTAACAAATTTCTGTGAGTCAAGAATATAAACAAAATCAATACAAAAAATAAAAGCAAAAACAGACTGATTTACAGGATAAAGTTTAACAATTCAAAGTAAATTGTCAGTATAGAATTCAATCTTAACAGTAGAAGCAGTTCATATGGCAGAACTTAGAAAACCAAAAACAAATTTTTTTCTTTTTTCCTTGAAGGAAAAGAAGGGGAAGATCAGAGTTTAGGGTGACTATAGAGCTAGTCAGGTTTGGAACAGTAACATAGCCAGTGAGATTTGAGATATACTTTCAGATTGTTTTTGAAAATGGATAGTGAGGGAAGTGTAGAAATTTCATTTGGTAGAAGATTCCAGTCTTTCCCTACTGTATTAGAAAAAAGAGAGTCACCGGCCTTGTTGTTTGTTTTGGTAGAACTAGCTAAGAGTTTATGTGAAGACCTAAGGAATCTAGGTTCTTGTAGGGAGTGATTAGTGTGGATAGAGCTGGTGTTTTGGATGGTGTGTAAAGGGTTTTGTGAGCTATAGTTAGCTGATGGAATTTGATTAGGTTCTGTAGTTCTAGCCAGCCTAGCTGTTTTAAATTGAGGCAATGATGGGTTGAAATGGGTTTCCTGTGGCAAATCTGGCGATGTTATTATAGGACCTTTCCAGTTTGCTGAGGTTGTGTTTAGATAGTTTAGTAAAGATGGGTGAGGCATATAGAAGAGGAGCTATTAGATGTGTGTGTGCTATTATTGTGAGCAGAGGGTAGGAGGAAAGATTTAATCTGATACAGGGAGCCCAATTTTTTATTAACTGATTTTATAGTATTGTTTATATGTATATCAAAGTTTAGTTTATTGTCGATGGTGACTCCTAGTAGTTTAGTGGTAGCTTCAGGGATATAATAGTTTTGTTGATAGAAGTGACTGTGAAATCCAATGGGGAGAATTTGCTGGTGGGAGAGAATAGAAGGAGTTTAGTCTTTTTGGGGTTTAAAAGAAGGCATCTGTGGGTAAACCATTTCTCTACTGTGTTGAACACTTGTTGGGTAAGGTATAGGAGGTCTGAAGAGGATGAGGCTGAGCATATAAGTGTAGAATCATCTGCATATTGTATACATGAGGCTTGAGGGATGGCTAGGTGGAGGTCATTGATGAAAATGGAAAAAAGAAGAGGTCCAAGGATGGATCCTTGGGGGACACCGAGGTTGACTGGTAAGTGGGTAGAGAGGGACTTGTGCCATAGTACTGCCTGCTGTCTATTGTCAAGGTAGGACTGAAACCACTGTATGGAGGATGAATCAAGTGATAGGGATTTTATTATGGTGATGAGAATTTGGTGGTTCACCATGTCAAAAGCTTTAGATAAGTCAATGAATAGGGCAGAAGAGAGTTTGTTTAGACTACGGTGTTTGTTGATAGTATCTGTAAAGGAGAGAAGGGCAGTGGAGGTACTATGTGAAGGTCTAAAGCCATGCTGACAGTTAGCTAGAAGGTTATTTTGTGTTAGGTGTTGAAGCAGTTGTTTGTGGATGCATTTTTCCATAATCTTAGCTAGAGGTGAGAGGAGGGCAATAGGTCGATAATTGGAAAGCTCGGTAGATTGGCCACCTTTGTGGAGGGATAATATGGGAGATCTTCCATATAGAAGGGATATAGCTTTCAGTAATGGTTCTGTTGATAAGGATTGATATTGGGAGGGCAATGGCTTTAGCAGCTAGTTGCAGAAATTCTGCAGGTAGTTGGTCTGCTGAGGGAGAGCATGGTTTCAATTTCTGAAGGAGGGTAAGCACATATGATGTAGGGACAGGGTGAAGTTGAAAGGAGGGAGAAGAGTTTGTTTTTAGTAGGTAAAGTGAAGTTCTGAGGTGAGAGCTGGCTAGCTAGTGTTTGTATAGTGTTTGTGAAGAATGTATTAAAATCATTAGCTATATTTATTGAAGTTTTGTGTTCAGTATTTTGGGGGCTAGGAGTGGTTGATTGTCCTGGGTGTAGTAGTTGATTGATGCTGGACCAGAACTTTTGTGGTTTTGATTGATTCAGTTGTTGGGATAGTAGGTAGTAGTTTTTTTTATCTAATATTACAGCTTTTTGGTTTGGTTTCTTAGTTGTCTGAAGGTTTGTTGGTGGATGGGACTCTGAGTCTTTTTCCATATTATCCATTGTTTGTTTCTATCTTTGATTTTTTGTTTGGTTTCTTTAGAGAGCCATGGTGCATGTTTGGTTTTTGTTCTAATTTGTCTGGTTGGGGCATGGTGGTTCAGGATGGTAAGGAAGTTGGTGTTAAAGTAAGTAACGGCTTCATCTAAGGATAAAGTTTGTAGTGGTGACCAGTTACATGCTTTTAGTTCCATTTGGAATAGTTCAGAGTTAAAGTTCTTTTTGGATCTGATGCTTATTGTGGATGTGGGAGAGGGGCAGCTAGTTTTATGTCTGATTATGTAGGTAAGGGAGTGGTCACTTAAATCATCTGGGAGAGTTCCTGATTCATAAGTGTGGGAAGGCGGTTAATAAGAATCCAGTCTAAAAGGCTAGATTTCTTATTGGATTTATTTGTCCTGGTAGGGAGGTGATAGTTTGGGAATACCCATATAGGTTTATGTGGTTGGAAGGAGGTTACTGCAGAAGGAGGTCCAGTCTATATTTGTATCACCTAGGATTATTGTTTCTTGAGGTAGGTTTTGGGATAGCCAGGAGAGAATAGATTCCATAGTTGCTATGTTGTTACCAGGGGGTATGTACATACAGATGATATAGATAGATTTGGACTTGTTAATAAGGAGTTTAGAGATAAGAATCTCTGCATTGGAGTCTAGAGGTAGTTTGAGGTCATAGGTGGTTACATGTAGGTGAGGTTTATATAGGATAGCAACTCCTCCACCTCTTTTGGAAGTTCGGTCAAGTCTTAGGATATTATATCCCGGTGTATCTCATATCATACCTCTTCATAAAGGTGGACAATCCATTGAACTCTCTAATTACCGTCCTATTGCCCTTTCACCACTGGCAAAGATCATGGAGAAATGTATCCATAAGTAACTACTTGAACACTTAACCAAAAATAACTTACTTTCCAGCTGTCAACATGGTTTTAGACCCTCACATAGCACTATCACTGCCCTCCTGTCCTTTACAGATTGTATAAATAAAAAACACAACCTTAATTACCTTTCCTCTGCACTCTTCATTGACCTGTCTAAAGCTTTTGACATGGTCAATCACCAGATTCTCATAAACATACTCAAATCCCTCTCTTTAGATACACCTTCCATAAAATGGTTTCAGTCCTACCTCAATAATAGACAACAAGCAGTAATCTGGGATAAGACACTCTCTACCCTTCAACCAGTTACCATAGGTGACCCTCAGGGATCCATACTAGGGCCTCTTCTCTTTTCAATTTTCATCAATGACCTTCATCTAGCCATCCCCCAAGCCACTTGCATACAATATGCTGATGACTCCACACATTTATGTTCAGCCAAATCCAAATCTGAATTCTCTCTCTTACCCAGAACACATTTAACATAGTTGAACAATGGTTTACACAGCGTTGCCTTCTTTTGAACCTTAATAAAACTAAACTCCTCCTCTTTACTCCAACTCAAAATTCCTCTCCATTGGATTTCTCAATTAAATCCACAAATGGTACCATTATATCACCAGACCCAACCACCAAACTTCTGGGCATTATCATAGATAACAACCTCAATTTTGACACCCATATCAATAATAAAATAAAAACTGTCAACAAAAAACTGGGCTCCCTATATAGGATTAGACCTTTCCTCTCCCCCACTGCTAGAACAACTATAGCACACACTCATCTAATCTCTACTCTCCTCTATGCATCACCAACTTTTACTAACCTTTCAGAAAAGAACCTTAACAAACTGGAAACTTCCTATAACAATATTGCTAGGTTTGCTACAGGTAACCCCTACAGAACCCACCATTGCATAAATATAAAACAGCTTGGATGGCTGGAACTACAAAACGTGATTAAACTCCACCAACTAACCATTACTCATAAAACCCTTTATAAACCTTCCTCTACTCCTATTCTATCCACCCTCATCACACCATATATAAATCTGAAATCCCTACGTTCCTCTCACATAAACCTTGTACATACCTCTAAACCCAATAACAAGGCTGGAGAATCTCTCTTTTCTAATGCTATTGGAAAAACTTGGAATCTTCTCCCCAGTGATCTTTCCTCTCTCCCCTCTCCCTCACTTTTTAAAAACAAACTGAAACTTTACCTAACAACATACTGGCTGTGCCCCTGTTCTAAACCAGACTAGGCATCTAGCCAACAAGATTTACCTAAGTTTTTGCCACTATTGACTACATATGTACTATTTTATTTTCTTAACCTATAAATACCACCTTTTACACTACTCTAGAAGAAATACTTTTTCTTTACTAATAAACAAAGTTGTTTACTACTAAACAAAATCTCTCTCTCTAGCCATACTATCCTCTGTCTCTCTAAATTCTCTTTACAGAAGATTTTTCTTTCTTCTATACTCTAGTTGCATATTTTACATAATTACTCTTTCATCACTGGGCTTTGTTTTTAGTTCCTGTTACTGATCCATTGCCTTATTAGGAAGGAGGGAAGTTTCTTTGCTTACCAGTGGGAGTGGGAAGCACTGAGCGGCCTTTTTGTCCGATTTGGTGAAGTTTCAGCCAGAAACTAGTAGTCCATTGGTCGTTTTGGGCCAATTCCTAGCTCCCTTCAGCCCCCTGCTATAAAACATGCTAAACCTGGCGTTAGCTGATTTAAGCTGAGTTGCCACTGTTGCACACAAGAGCAGCGGTTAAACAAGGTTAAACTATTCGGGCCATCTAAATTCCACTCTTCAAATTTTCCCTTAGAACTACCTTCCTCGAGCTGTACTGCTGATCTAACCAGCATATCCTATAACTGAAAAGTTCATCTCTACTTGATTCCCAAGTAGACTATTCTCTATCTGTAAAGCCTAGCACTTACTCCTACAGTACTTGCACCTTGATAAAGCACTCTTATTATAGATAGTACCCCACCAGCCTAAAACCCACTTCCTCGGAGTCCTTTGAAAGTCTCTTTATCTACTACTTCTAGTATGTCGAGGGATCAGTTGCTAGTGTCCTCTCCAGCTCAACTGGTGAACCTGGGAATATTGAGGCAATGTTACAATTGCCTCATGTACACAGGCAATCCTCTCCTTCTCCCACAAAACACAAATACATGCAAGAGATGCAACTATACGGCCAAACTGGAGGCTGAGCTCTCTCAACATAGGACTGGCAAGACCAGACAGGAGGAGAAGGTAACCACACACAATACATACCCAGTCACACATGGTACCATCACAACTTCAAATCATACACATACTCACACAAAGACATACTCGGAGGCTCTGATCAAAAATTTACCAAAACAGCAGAGGCCACCAAAGCAGACACCCAAACAACTACCACCTCACGACCCAACACATGCAACACATAGACCACACAGTCAGAGTGTCAAACAGTCACAGCCCTTAAGGCCAAACAAAATGCCAGACACACTTGTCATTGGTGATTCCATAGTCAGACACACTGACGTCCCACTCACCAGACTGAGTAAGGAGAAGGTCACAGTAAGCTGCCTGTCGGTCGCTAGAATCCGCCACATAACGCAAGCACTCAGGTCTCTCAACAGCAGGTACAAGTACGACTCAGTCATTGTCCACGCTGGTGTCAACAACCTGAGACGTACCTCCTTGGACTACATGAAAAGGGACATTGAGGAGCTCTCTGATTATGTAGCCCAGGCAGGTATGACCCTGACCTTGAGCAGTATCCTACCTTCACCTAGAATGATGTCACAATACAGTGATAAGATGATCAGCTTTAATAATTGGCTTAAATTCTGGTGTCATTCAAAGGGGATCCAATGTCTGTCTGCCTGGGATGACATGCTGGACAAGCCACGCTGCTTCAAGGGATGGCTTGCACCTGTCACCCTGGGCTTCCGGATATTGGCAAAGGCTCTTGCCACCCCATAGTGCCTTTTTAGGCAAGGCTCAAATTCTAAACCTACCACCCTAGAACACCAAAAGGAAAAAACTAAGGGTAATGCTGCTCAATGCCAGAAGTCTCAATCTCAAGATGCACGCACTCGAGGCCCTTCTCAATATGGAGAACATCGATGCCTGTGCTGTGACAGAAACCTGGTTCAAGGCTCCTGAGAGCACCCCAGCACTAACAGGTTTCACCTCATATCATGCGTTCCGGCCCCAAAATCCGGACAACACCAAGAAAGGAGGGGGGGGTGTCCATATTCATAAAGGACACCCACACCTCAAGGTTGGTGGCAACGCACGATGCATCGGAGACCATCCAGATGCAATTAACCATAGGCAAGACTGCTCTGCAATTTGTAGCATGTTACAGGCCACTCTCTCAAACTCAGGAACCTCACATGGCCTTCCTGAAAACATTGGAGGGGATAAATTTATCTCCAAACACCATCATACTAGGTGACTTCAACTACCCTAATATAGACTGGGAACACTACTCAAGCCTGAACACTCTAACCCAAAGATTCCTGGAGTTCATAAACTCAAATGCCATGGAACAACTAGTCACCATCCCCACAAGAGGAGAAAACATACTTGATCTCATCATCACGAACATGGGATCAAAATGTTCAACACCGGAAGTATACCCTCACTGGTGAGATCAGATCATAAACTAATCTCGCTGGAGGTCCTCATCCCACCCCCACCTGAAACAAAAAAGACCACAGTGAAAAACTTCTCAAAAGCCGATTTCACACTTCTAAAAACTAGTGTGGTCTCCTTTAAGGCCCCTGAGGCAGTGGTAAACATTACTCAAACCGCTGAATCACTTACAAATGCCTTCTACCAACACCTACAGGACTGCATGGATCAGGCAATCCCAAACAAAACTAAGACTCTCTGTACCAAAGGCAAGCATCCAGTCTGGTGGACCCCAGCCATAAACAAGCTCTACAACAAAGGAGGAAGCTACTACAAGATAGAGCAAAATCCTTGAAAGGTAAGACACCTTTGATCATTATAAGTAAAAAACTAAGAGCTCTCATAAAATCATCCAAGGCAAATTTTGAGAGAAAAATCGCCAAGGACTCTAAAGACAATCATAAGGCCTTCTTTAGCTATGTTAGAAACCTAGGAGGAAACTCCCAGATATGCTCAGAATTAGTTCAAAATGATTTGAAAATTACTGAACCTACACACATTGCCAACATACTGGCTGACAGGTTCAGTGCAAACTTCTGCCCAAAAGGAGAGATATCTATTCCAGAGGATTGTAGCCCCCCAAACATCTCCAACGCCCAGGTGAGAACTGCCCTCACTAAGGCAAAAAACACAGCATCCATGGGACCGGATGGTGTCCCCGGCTGTGTGCTTCACGAACTCATTGAGGAATTAAACCCACAGTTAGGACAGCTGTTTAATCTTAGCCTCACCTCAGGATACGTACCCAAGGAGTGGCCAACGGCGACTGTGGTCCCACTTCATAAGGGCGGTGCCTCCACAGACCCTGGAAATTACCGCCCCATTAGCTTGACAAGCCTTATCTGCAAAGCCATGGAGAGGATCATAATGGAACTCATAAATAAAGACATAGGGAACTTGCAGTCTTTGGAATCAACCCAGTTTGGCTTTGTCAAAGGCAGATCCTGCCTCTTAAACTTGGTTGACTTTTTTGAGACAGTCACCAAGGCCATTGATGAGGGAAAGGCAGTCCATACAGCCTACCTCGACCTGGCAAAGGCCTTCGACACAATACCCCACTCAGGTATCATCGAAAAACTCATCAGCTTGAATGTAAACCCATACATCACAAGATGGGTTGCAAACTGGCTAAGTGACAGAACCCACAGGGTCAGAGTTGCTGGAGCCATGTCAGACTCAAAGCCTGTCACAAGTGGTGTCCCACAGGGCTCAGTCCTGGGTCCACTCTTGTTCAGCATCTACTTTTCTGAAGTACAAGCAAACACAGGAGGGTTATGGCTGACAAAGTTTGCAGATGACTGCAAACTGGGGGCCATAGTCGAAAACACATCTGACACAGATATCCTCCAGAAGGGCCTCACAGAAACGGATAACTGGTGCCAGAGCCATGGCCTGAAGTTAAACGCCAAGAAATGCATAGTCATACCCTTTGGGAAAAACAAGGTTACCCCTAGCTACCATATAGGTGGCAATCCACTGAGCACAGAAAAAGTCATCAGGGATCTGGGGACCCAGGTTAACAGTAGCCTTTCGTTTGACACTCATGTTGCTAAAGTAGTTAGGAAAACCTTCTATATCGCCCACCTGATCATGAAGGGATTCACATCTAGATCAAGGGAGGTCATCGTCCCCTGTACTCATCACTCATTAGACCTATGATTGAGTACAATGCCCGTTCGAATGTATCTGACCAGACACCTGCTGCAGCTTGAAAGGCCCCAAAAGTTCCTCACCAAAAGGATAAAGGGTCTCAAAAATATGTCTTATGCTGCCCGACTGAAAGAACTCCAGCTCTATTCAGTCTCATACCGCTTGCTCAGAGGTGACCTGTGCCTGACATATAAGGCGATGTCAAACCCAGATTTGATGAATATGCTTCACCTCAAAAAATCTAGATCCCTCAGAACCACAAGGCGGAGACTTAAACCTTGACACGGTTATAAATAGAATGTGCTGGAGGGACAGATTCATCACCCAGAGACTCCCTGTGCTATGGAACAAAATCCCGGTACATGTGAGGCAGAGCACCTCGCTGGCCTTGTTCAAGAGGAATCTTGACCAATGGATGGGAGATCGCAGATATACCCCAGGGATTACTTCAGTGTCACTGCTTGACAGAGGCACAGCAAAATGATAGGCATAGTTTTTATTCAAACTAAAGGGGTGGCGAAAGCCACATAACTATGGGCTAGGCTTATAAATGCCCTTGGGCAGATAGCCTAGTATGAACCTATGAACCTATGAACCTATGAACTTGTCCTTCTTTATTGTATAATTACCTCCTTTTCATACTACTTTACTATAAATTTTCTAGCTCTAAAGCTTTTGCTTTGTCCTCTCTGATTTCCATATTATAACCTGCTAGAAGCATAGTACATAATGTATGCATCTACATACTTACCTTATTACTTTTTATCCTTCCAAGGTTTTATTTTGTAATTTGCAATGTATATCTCAATATGTTTTAGTCGTCTTCTAGTCCTATGTTAAAATGATTTTTATTTTTTTTTTTCACTTTGTTTATCTTATAGCTTTTCTCCCTGGACCTCTACTGAAAATGGACATATATCCAGTTAGACTAGCCCGGTAAACAAATGTAAAATAAATAAATGCTATATTTGTAGGATGCTGACATCATCAGACTTGCCAAAGAGGAATATAACACTTTTAAGGTGTTTTCCTAGTCTCCAAAAAGGGCATTCCTCTCAAAGGAAATTGCACAGAAACATACACCCTCCCATACACTCAGCAATTGGAGGATTCAAACTCCTACCTTACTATGTTATGACACTAGAGAGATACACTTTAACACAACACACTATATGCTTTACTGGGAGTTTACATTTCCAATGCTATATTTGTAGGATGCTGACATCATCAGACTTGCCAAAGAGGAATATAACACTTTTAAGGTGTTTTCCTAGTCTCCAAAATGGAACTCCTTTCAAAGGAAATCGCACACAACAATTGCAGGATTCAAACCCCTACCTAACTATGGTATGATACTGGAGATATATGCATTAACATGACGCGCTATGTGCTTCACTGGGAGTTTTAATTTACACTGCTATATTTATGGGATGCTGACATCATCAGACTAGACATGGTAATGTGGGTGAACTTAGTTTTATGCAATCCCAGGACTGAGCCATGGGGGACAGCAGGTGTTACCAGCTTGAACAGGACTCCACAATTCTTACCTTGTGTGATCTATCTGTGGCCCAGTTGCCAATCCATCCGATGACAATACATATTTATGCACAGGTTTTTGATGCTGTGGATACGACATGTGTATGGGATGTTGGAAAAGGGCTATTCAAAGTGCATGTGGGACGTGTGTAGCTCATTTCATTGATGTATGTCCTGGGTGGCTGCCTTGCAAACAGTCTAGCAGGTTTGGGAGCCATGATCTGCCCATGACCAGACCAAAGTTGGTAGGGTTGTGTGTTTATAGGCTTCCAATAGCTCTGATTCTGACTTCAATCATGATGGACTCCATGGCCTTGCAGATCAGACTTCTTAGGCTTATAAGACTATAGTTTCCATGGTCTGTTGTGCACCAACACTTGTGTAGTGTGCCATATGTTGCTGTAACTCATTCAAAAGTTTCATATCCTGTAGAGAGGGTGAGGCTCAACAGGCTGTTCAGGTGCAGGGTCTGTTTGTTCTGAAGTTCACTTATGACACATATAGGGACACAATGTAATGCAATTGATGCCATGTTTTCAGCTTTGGAAGGAGCTGTTTACCCAATCTACATGTGATATCTCCTGGTATGATGATAGGGCCTTTTGTCAGTGGGAGGTGGGTAGGTATGTATGGGCCTGTCTGACAGGATGTTGGCATTGTCAGTCATTTACAGTTGACCCTGACTCAGGACATATATGAGTGTACATTGCTATTTATGACATAGCTGAAGGAAGTGTCATGGCTCTGTATGGACTCCTTCGCAGATAATCTTTCCATGACCTGGATTGGATAGTGTTTGGAGTGCACATTGTTTATTGATGATACTGATTTACGTTTTTTTTATTTTCTTTGCTTTTCAACTTTCTATGAACAACCTAAGTATCTGTAGTACATATTTGAGTATGACAGGGTTCCAATATATTATATGTGTGTCTGTTGTCATATCACTGTGTGCACAAGTCAGGAATGGTGAATTGTGAGAGGTTCCTGGGTTAACACCTGCAACTGCCAGATATGTGTGGCCCACTGCTGTACTCAGACATGGCCTAAGTGTGTGAGCATGCCCAGTTTGGCCTTTCAGTATGTTGTTGCCTGACATTTGCCTCATTTATTCAAGTGTGTGAGACTGCCCAGTGTGACCCTTCAGTATGTTGCTGTGTGAAGTCCACTACATTTGTTGACGTGTGTGAACATGCCCAATATTAACATTTATACTATATGTGTGTTGTAAATCAAGTTAGATTTTTACTGCAGGGCTCACCTTTATGTCATAACTCTGCATGGATTATGCTGTGCCTGCAGGGTTTCCATGAGACACTTTGCATAGACTTATCAACATTTCTTCATACAGGCTGACCAGTGAAATACTGTCATGGTTTAGTGGTTCTGTACTGTGACTATAGTGCACAGTATCCTGGGTTTGAGGATTGTCACTGCTTCATATTTTCATACTGGGCAGACCAGACTGTTTAAGGAACAGTAAAGCAAATATGGCCATGTTTACCTGCTTTTGCTCAACTATGCCCAACTTTGACCAAACTTGCCCAACATTGCTCAACATTAACCAACATTGCTGAACGTTGCCCAACATTGTTCCAAAAACCACTCAACAAGAGAAAAAATCTGTATTACCACAGCCAAATAACCAGCAACACTCGTTCGATATAGAAATCTGTAGTTTCCACCACAATACAATGATACCACTACATCTACATTTAAACCCATCTAACCACTCCCACTTCCTCTCCACCCACTAAACTCCACCCCTTCCTCCTCCTATCCCCACCCACTTACTCATTAGCCTTACTTCTCATCCCTCCCATCTCCTTACACAACACCACTATATTGTTCATCTAAACCCTAACATGCTTAAAAGATACTTATCCTTCCCAATTCAACTACTACTCCTCTTAAACCTTACCTACATCTACTATCTTACCCAACCTTATCCCATCACCTACTCACCATTCTCACAGACAACCTACCTTCTGCATACAACACAATCCAACTTCTTCATCTCTATCTCCCCGGAACTATATCCCTTCAACAACAACCTATGTTTTCATTTCAAACTATTCCCCACTCTTAAATACTCACCAACTACTCTGTCCTTTTCTCCCACTAATCTTCCAACTTACATCTCTCAATCAAAACAATCCAAATACCTCTACTATATAACTCAACTTCTAACTTCCATACTTTTATCTGGTGATATTCACCCTAACCCAGGACCAACCCCCTCCTCCTCAATAACCAAATCCATCCTGCTTACATCTCTTAATGCACAAAGCTTAGCTAACATAATTCCAAATCTTCATGCCTGGCTACTCCATAACAAACCTGACATCCTTGCCATTTCTGAAACCTGGCTAAAACCCCACATAAAAAATGAAGAGATAGTACCACCTAATTACTCTATCATCAGAACAGACAGAACCCATAGAAAAGGTGGTGGAGTGGCTCTAATCTATTCTTCCTCCCTACGCATAACACCCTATAATAAAGCCATTCCAAAATTCGCTAATGCAGAATTAATACTAGCTCATCTTCAGCTAAACAAACAAAAATCTATATACATTGCCTCTCTTTACATTCCCCCAGGAGACAATGTCCCAATACTTGAAGAAATCCTCTCATGGCTATCAACTAATATCTGTAATGAAACTATAATCATGGGAGATACCAATATCAATTGGTCCTCCATTCAGTGCACTGCTCACCCCCTCAATATCAGCCTATACAACTACTCTCAATTCATTAACTCCATAACCAGGCCATCTAAAGACTGCACAAGTGGCAGCATTTTAGACTGGATTCTAGTTTCCTACCCCCACAACTATCCTGACAGTGGAACCCTCCCTGACTCCCTCAGTGACCACCTTCCCATCTTCACTAGACGTCTTCTTTCTCCCTTGCTAGCTACTCATACTTAGTTAACTACTCAATCCCTTAGAAACTTTAACCCAGAAACTTTCTCTGATACCCTCAAATCACTTAATTGGTGCACCCTAAAATCTCTACCACTTGAAGATGCTATAACTCACTTTAATACTACCTTCTTACATCTCCTTTACAATCATGCTCCCTTAATTACTAAAAGAATAAAATGGAAAACCACCCCCTGGTTAACCAAAAGTACACTAGCCACCATGCGACTTAGAGATAAAGCCTGGACACAGTTCCAAAGAAACAAATCTATATCTAACCTCAATGAATACAAAACACTTCGTAACTCAGTTAAAAAGCTTATCACATCAGACCATCAAAACTACTTCATCCAACTTCAAAGCAACCATAAAACCAACCCACAGAAGTTCTGGAGAGGTATAACTACCCTCCTAAAACCCGGTAATACAGAAAACCCTAACCCCTCCCCAAACATACAAGACTCTGATCTAGCTACCCAATTAAATTTTTTCTTCATTGACTCCATTTCAAAACTTACCTCTTCTTTTTCAAATAATAATCCACCTCCTACCTCCACTTCTTCTTCAAATAACAATCCACCTCTTACCACCACTTCTCCTCTCCCACCTCCTTTAAATAATAATCCACCTCCTACCTCCACTTCTTCTTCAAATAACAATCCACCTCTTACCACCACTTCTCCTCTCCCACCTCCCCCTCCTACTTCCTTCTCCCACTCCTCACCCTCTCAACCCCCACCATTTTTCATTAAACCTATTCCTACTTCTACTATAAGAAAATTCCTACAGAAACTGAAACCTTGCACCAATGCCCCTGATAACATTCCCTCATACTTCCTCAGCATAGCTGCTGATGCTATTGCCCTCCCTATCAGTATCCTAATCAACTGTTCTATCCAAGAAGGTCTTGTTCCTCAAATCTGGAAAAAAGCTTATATCATTCCCCTGCACAAAGGAGGTAACAATACTAATATTTCCAACTTCCGTCCCATCGCCATCCTCTCTCCCATTTCCAAGATCCTAGAGAAATGCATTCACCTTCAACTCCTCCCCCATCTCTTGGACAACAACCTATTAACCCCTACCCAACATGGATTCAGACCCCATCATAGCACTATGACTGCTCTCCTTTCCTTCCTTGAAACTGTGAATAAAGCTAGAGATCTTGGCTTCACTGTATCTACCATCCTTCTCGATCTCTCTAAGGCATTCGACATTATCTCTCATGACCTTCTTCTTACTAAACTAGATAACCTAAACCTCTCACCCTCTTCCCTCAAATGGTTTACCAGCTATCTCTCCAATAGGCAACAAGCAGGCAAATGGAATAAGGCCACCTCCTCCTTCCTCAACACCCCACAGGTGTCCCTCAAGGCTCCATACTAGGACCCCTTCTCTTCAATATTTTCATTAATGACTTTTACCACTCCATCCCTCTTACTAGCGTTATCCAATATGCAGATGATTCCACAATCATCTGTGCTGCCCCATCCATCCCAACCCTTTTAAAACTAACTCAAGATGCCTTCTCTACCACAGAGCAATGGATGAAAGACAACCATCTTGCACTCAATGCTAGTAAAACTAAACTTATGATTTTTACCTCCTCCAAAACCAAGAACTTCAATCAAAATTTATTCTCCATCACCAGCCAAAATTCAACACCTCTTGAACTGATATCCGAAGCCAAACTACTAGGAGTTCAAATTGACAACAGGCTTAAATTCAACTCCCATCTACTACTAAACATAAAGAAAACACCAAAAAATTGGTATGCTCTACCGACAAAATCGGTTTCTCACCTCAACTACCAAATTTACTCTCTCTACTACATTTCTCTTACCCTCCCTTCTCTATGGAGCCCCCCTTCTAACAAATCTACAATCATCTCTCAAAACCAAACTGTCTTCTTGCTACAATAAAATTGCCAGATTCGCCACTAGCAACAAATCATCAACACATCACTGTGAATCTCTCCACAAACTAAACTGGCTAGAACTACCAAACTACCTATCCTACATTCAGCTCACCTATGCCCATAAACTCATCTTCCAGCCTTCCCTCTGTCCCTCCCTCGCCACTACCTTTAAAATGCACCACACACAAAGAATTCTCAGATCTAATAATCAAAACCTTATAGAAGTTTACTGACCACTCCACCCCCCAGGACAATACCTCCTGTCACACTCTTTAACTCGCTTATGGAACTCCCTTCCCCCCTCCATTCGTACACCTACTAGCCTCCAATCCTTTAAAAAATCACTCCACTCTCATCTAACTTTCACATGGGAATGCTCCTGCTCCCATCCCTCATAAACAACACTCTACTTCATTCACTCTCTCCCTTCCTTTCTCAAATTCCAGATAACAAATTCTTGCCTGTCTCTAGTACCTAGTAACTCCTGACCCTACTCCATCTAACTACCTATCCTCATTCCAACTGGAAAATAAATAAAAAAAAAAAAAAAAAAAAAAAATTTATAAATTTATATCATTTCCTTTGATTGAAATAGTTTTCATCAGTCTGTTTACCTCTGTAATGAACCTGCAGTCTGTGTGTGTGTATATTAAGCTTAGTTTGTTTACCTCTGTAATCTTCATGCAATCTATGTGTGTATATTAATCTTTGTGTAACATGTATTTAGGAGCTTTTAAGAGTATATTAAGCATAGTTTGTTTACCTCTGTAATCTACATGCAATCTGTGTGTATATTAATCTTTGTGTAATATGTATTTAGGAGCTTTTCTCCCCAGGACTCCATTGAAAATGGGTTCATTAGGCCCAATGGACTATACTGGTTTAACAACTGCAAATAAATAAATAAAATAAATATGTAGCACAATATAAATTTTGCCAATGAAAACTGCTGATAGACAGATGCAAATCTGTTTAATTCCACAGCGCTTATACAATATAAAACACAGCACAGTGTAAACTTCACAAGTAAAACTCCTAGCGCCTCGGCCACACTAGCCTTTACAGAGTAAAATGCTCGCTCTAAGCATAGCAATTTATATTCAATTTAAAACTAATTAATCAATTAACTATTTGAAACACTTTTTTTAAAGCAGAAACAACTTTGTTTTAAAACTATAATAACAAAAATTAAATAAAACTTTGCCAATGACATTCTTTGTTTAATCCAATTGGTTGCAAAGTATTATATTTCATTATAAAAATAGATTATTTTTTTCTTAATAAATATTTTAATAAATCTTCATTAGAAAACTATACAGAAATATGTTCCAATACTGTTACTTGTAAACAGTCAAGATTACCCTTGTGAACTGAATTAAAATGTTCTCCTACAGGACTAGTCATTTTTTTATTTTTTATGTCCCTAACATGCTCTTTAATTCCTTCACCCAAACTTCTCTTACTTTCACCAATATAAAAGCAATTACAAGAACATTTTATTGCATATATAATACCTTTAGTTGTGCAAGAAAAATAACCCTGCATTTGAAACTTTTTCCCATTATTATAATGAAACGTGGGTACCAAATATTGGCAGATAGAACACTTGCCACAACAACTTGTACCCAAACTTTTCATATTGTTTGTTATCAATTCTTTAGGTCTATTGTATCTACTATGTACAATAAAATCTTGTATGTTACGTCCCCTTTGATAAGATATTCTCAGATCTGTGTCAGACAAGCTATACATTTGTCCCTTGATTATTCTCCAATATTGTTTTAATATCTTATTAAATCTTTCTGAAAAAAGTGTATACTTAGTAAGAAAAAACATACTATTATTATCTGATGTTAAATTACCATTAACTTTATAAACCTTGTTTTTCGTCACTCTATTAATATTATAATTTTCATAAATTTTTATATAACTATCCACTATATTTTGTTCTTCATACCCTCTGTTTAAAAACATTCTCATAGTTTTTATTGCTTCCTCTTTAGAATTGTTAATATTACTACATAGCCTCCTAATTCTTAATAATTCTCCATACGGAATGGAGGCCAGGGTGTATGGTGAATGACAGCTGGTCACCTGTAACATTAAATTTTGTTGATCAAACTTTCTATGTATACTAGTTCTAATTCTCTCGTTGTTTATTCCCTCAACTGTAACATCAAGAAAATTAACTTTCGTATCAACTTGCGCTTGGTCATATTTGATACCAAATTTATTGTTGTTCAAAAAATCCAAAAACTGTGTTACTTGTTCCTTACCATCATAACATATAAAAATAAGGTCATCTATAAACCTAAAGTAATATTTAGAAGAGAAAACGCATTACCAGAGCGCAAAAGAAAGGTGGTCCTTCTTAAAGTGTAAGCCACGAACCAAATAAGACAAGGCAGACACTCCTGTGTGAGAAAACAGGCGAGAGGTACTTCCACAAGTTAATCCACAGACCAAGTTGGAAAAGGCAGACAATCCTTTATTGCAAAACCAGTAACGTAAAACACTTCAAAGCGTTTTTCGTTCAGCACAATGGCTGAACTTCATCAGACAAACACTAGCGCTTCCAGCAGCTTGTGCTTAAATAATACATTAATTATGATGTCATCCACTTCTCAATTAATTAATTATTTTCAGTTTTAATTTTATTTTCAAACGCTTTGAAGTGTTTTACGTTACTGGTTTCGCAATAAAGGATTGTCTGCCTTTTCCAACTTGGTCTGTGGATTAACTTATGGAAGTACCTCTCACCTGTTTTCTAACACAGGAGTGTCTGCCTTGTCTTATTTGGTTCGTGGTTTATACCTTAAGAAGGACCACCTTTCTTTTGCGCTCTGGTAATGCGTTTTCTCTTCTGACTTTTTCCGTAGTGTATTACAGTGTGTTTCAGTTCTAAAGTAATATTTAACATATTGTTGAAAAAAATGTACTTCTATATATATGAGTAATTTCCATGAATCCCATAAACATATTGGCATACATGGGGGCAAATGCTGCCCCCATAGCTGTGCCTTGTTTCTGTTGATAAAGATTTCCATCAAACTCAAATATATTATTGTTTAAACAAAAATGCACTAACTCTTTAATATATTCTGTTCTGGGATTGTCTCCCAGAAAAAATTGTATAGCTTCCAGTCCATATTTATGCTGAATATTAGTATACAGACTGGTTACATCTATAACTATGCAGTACATATTTCTTAACCATATCAGCTCGTTTATTCTGTCCAAAAAGTCAAAAGTATCTTTTATATATGAAGGAAGTTTGATTACTTCCTTAAGCAATACTTCATGTAAAAGACATCCTATATTGTGTGTAAAATATCCCATAGCCGAAACTATAGGACGCCCTGAGGAATGTCGTAAATTCTTATGAATTTTTGATACACAGAAGAATCTTGCAACTCTATTTTCCTTATTAATACATTTTTTTGTTGCTTCTGAGGCTAAATAATAATGCAGCCTCACTCCTTTGTTAATTAGTGCTTGAAATTCTTTTTGAGCTTGTTCAAAAACAATAATATCCACCTTCTTATAAACTTCTACGTTATTCAAATGTTGCATACACATTTCATGATACATAGCTGAATTCATTACAACCAATTTACCCCCTTTATCAGAAGGTTTAAAAACTATATTATCATTTTTTCCAAGCTTATTTAGCTTGTTCCATTCATTCTTTGTTAAATTATAGCACTTGCTTATGTTATCAAATTCATGTAACTCTTTTTTAATCACTAAATTCATAGCATTATTGAACTTTAAAATATTGACATTCTTAAACGGTGGCATAAATGTATTCTTAATTGATATCTTACTTGTATCTAATAAAGTATATGCATTGCCCTCTGTATCTGAATTACATGAATAAAAACTACTATCACTAGATGAATCAGAAATTTTATCAGACAAACTCATATGATGTAATTCACTATTATAAAAATATTCTTTCAAGTGCATCTTCCGAATTAATCTAAAAATTTCCATTTTAAGTTCATGCACTCTGGGAAAAACAGTTGGAATGAATTTTAACCCTTTCTGTAAGACTGAAATTTCATCATTATCAAATTCATAATTGGATAAATTAATTGTATAAGAATCTAATGTATCATGGTCTGTTCTTAAATTGACTACTGTATGCAATACCTGTTCAATGAGTCCATCTACTACGTTTGTGTGGGCCTTGACCCTGGTCCCTGTTGTTGATGTGTCCCTGCCACCCTCTTTTTCTCGTGCTATATTCCACTGTACCTGGACCTCGAAAATTAGATTGAAAAGATTCCGTGTCGCCAGGTCTAGGTAGAGGGGTGTATTCTTTAGCAACACGCTCTTCTTCTTCTAAAGAAGATGCCCCACTTTCTGCAGAATATGCATTGTAATTGCTTTTTTAACCCTGGGTTATCTGGTTTTGAAAACTCACTTTGCGTCACTTAGGTTGAGAATTAGGTGACAATATAAAAGCCTTCTTCTTCTCATAATCACGTAAGTCTCGTTGCAATTTGTTCTTTTTTCTTTGTATCAGTTCATTCTCATAGGAAGCTAGACGATCATTGATATTCGTCAAAAAAGTCTCCATTGCCGAATCTGATGTTGTCTTTGCCACTTCCTCACACAGTTTCTTGGTTTCTTCCAAGATTTTATTTCTTTTGTAGTTATCTCTTTCTATTAGAATGGCTACCCAGTCCATACTACATCTGTGAGCCGCAGCAATCCATCTATCTTGCAACCTTTGTTCCTGCTCCTCCGTTGGTTCAAATGGAGTTGAAGGACTTTTAATAGCTTTCAGCCCTCTAGGTATTATTTGTAGTTCCTGGTATCTTGTTAAACTATTCAAATTATAAAATGTAGCCGTTTCTTTAAACAATAACTTTTCTAATTGGCAACAAAGTTCTTGAGCTGCAGGAGAACTAGACAATTCAGTCCGCTTACCCACTGATGCAAAGGGGTTACCAGTTGTACGAAGCCTTGATTCTTCCCATTTTTTATACAAATTGTTCCGGTTGTTAAATTGCTGTTCTACCGGACCATTATTCTGTTGATTATTAACCTCCTCACCACTGCTAGTCACAGTTCTGGAATCATTAGAAACATTAACAGTCTCATTTCTGTGGGTGAATTCCAACCCCGCCTCTCGGAAAACACGGGGCAAAGACGAAAAAGAGTCACTGGCCATGTTGTTCCAAAAACCACTCAACAAGACAAAAAATCTGTATTACCACAGCCAGATAACCAGCGGTTCTCGTTCTATATAGAAATCTGTAGTTTCCACCACAATACGATGATATGAAGCACAATATAAATTTCGCCAATGAAAGCTGCTGATACACAGATGCAAATCTGTTTAATTCCACAGCGTTTATACAATATAAAACACAGCACAGTGTAAACTTCACAAGTAAAACTCCTAGTGCCTCAGCCACACTAGCCTTTACAGAGTAAAATGCTCGCTCTAAGCATAGCAATTTATATTCAATTTAAAACTAATTAATCAATTAACGATTTGAAACACTTTTTTTTAAAGCAGAAACAACTTTGTTTTAAAACTATAATAACAAAAATTAAATAAAACTGTGCCAATGACATTCTTTGTTTAATCCAATCGGTTGCAAAGTATTATATTTCATTATAAAAATAGATTCTTTTTTTCTTAATAAATATTTTAATAAATCTTCATTAGAAAAATATACAGAAATATGTTCCAATACTTTTTCTTGTAAACTGTCAAGATTACCCTTGTGAACTGAATTAAAATGTTCTCCTACAGGACTAGTCATTTTTTTATTTTTTATGTCCCTAACATGCTCTTTAATTCTTTCACCCTAAAGTAGTCAATTTAAGAACAGACCATGATACATTAGATTCTTATATAATTAATTTATCCAATTATGAATTTGACAATGATGAAATTTCAGTCTTACAGAAAGGGTTAAAATTCATTCCAACTGTTTTTCCCAGAGTGCATGAACTTAAAATGGAAATTTTTAGATTAATTCGGAAGATGCACTTGAAAGAAAAATTTTATAATAGTGAATTGCATCATATGAGTTTTATTGATAAAATTTCTGATTCATTTAGTGATAGTAGTTTTTATTCATGTAATTCAGATACAGAGAGCAATGCATATACTTTATTAGATACAAGTAAGATATCAATTAAGAGTACATTTTTGCCACTGTTTAAGAATGTCAATATTTTAAAGTCCAATAATGCTATGAATTTAGTGATTGAAAAAGAGTTACATAAATTTGATAACATAAGCAAGTGCTATAATTTCACAAAGAATGAATGGAAAAAGCTAAATAAGCTTGGAAAAATGATATAGTTTTTAAACCTTCTGATAAAGGGGGTAAATTGGTTGTAATGAATTCAGCTATGTATCATGAAATGTGTATGCAGCATTTGAATAACGTAGAAGTTTATAAGAAGGTGGATATTATTGTTTTTGAAGAAGCTCAAAAAGAATTTCAAGCACTAATTAACAAAGGAGTGAGGTTGTATTATTTTTTAGCCTCAGAAGCAACAAAAAAAAATATTAATAAGGAAAATAGAGTTGCAAGATTCTTCTGTGTACCAAACATTTATAAGAATTTACGACATCCCCCAGGGCGTCCTATAGTTTCGGCTATGGGATATTTTACACACAGTATAGGATGTCTTTTACATGAAGTATTGCTTAAGGAAGTAATCAAACATCCTTCATATATAAAAGATACGTTTGACTTTTTGGACAGAATAAAAGAGCTGATATGGTTAAGAAATATGTACTTCATAGTTATAGATGTAACCAGTCTGTATACTAATATTCAGCATAAATATGGACTGGAAGCTATACAATTTTTTCTGGGAGACAATCCCAGAACAGAATATATTAAAGAGTTAGTGCATTTTTGTTTAAACAATAATATATTTGAGTTTGATGGAAATCTTTATCAACAGAAACAAGGCACAGCTATGGGGGCAGCATTTGCCCCCATGTATGCCAATATGTTTATGGGATTCATAGAAAATACTCATATATATAGAAGTACATTTTTTCAACAATATGTTAAATATTACTTTAGGTTTATAGATGGCCTTATTTTTATATGTTATGATGGTAAGGAACAAGTAACACAGTTTTTGGATTTTTTGAACAACAATAAATTTGGTATCAAATATGACCAAGCGCAAGTTGATACGAAAGTTAATTTTCTTGATGTTACAGTTGAGGGAATAAACAACGAGAGAATTAGAACCAGTATACATAGAAAGTTTGATCAACAAAATTTAATTTTACAGGCGACCAGCTGTCATTCACCATAAACCCTGGCCTCCATTCCGTATGGAGAATTATTAAGAATTAGGAGGCTATGTAGTGATATTAACAATTCTAAAGAGGAAGCAATAAAAACTATGAGAATGTTTCTAGATAGAGGGTATGAAGAACAAAATATAGTGGATAGTTATATAAAAATTTATGAAAATTATAATATTAATAGAGTGACGAAAAACAAGGTTTATAAAGTTAATGGTAATTTAACATCAGATAATAATAGTATGTTTTTTCTTACTAAGTATACACTTTTTTCAGAAAGATTTAATAAGATATTAAAACAATATTGGAGAATAATCAAGGGACAAATGCATAGCTTGTCTGACACAGATCTGAGAATATCTTATCAAAGGGGACGTAACATACAAGATTTTATTGTACATAGTAGATACAATAGACCTAAAGAATTGATAACAAACAATATGAAAAGTTTGGGTACAAGTTGTTGTGGCAAGTGTTCTATCTGCCAATATTTGGTACCCACGTTTCATTATATCAATGGGGAAAAGTTTCAAACGCAGGGTTATTTTTCTTGCACAACTAAAGGTATTATATATGCAATAAAATGTTCTTGTAATTGCTTTTATATTGGTGAAAGTAAGAGAAGTTTGGGTGAAGGAATTAAAGAGCATGTTAGGGACATAAAAAAATAAAAAAATGACTAGTCCTGTAGGAGAACATTTTAATTCAGTTCACAAGGGTAATCTTGACAGTTTACAAGTAACAGTATTGGAACATATTTCTGTATATTTTTCAATGAAGATTTATTAGAATATTTATTAAGAAAAAAATAATCTATTTTTATAATGAAATATAATACTTTGCAACCGATTGGATTAAACAAAGAATGTCACTGGCAAAGTTTTATTTAATTTTTGTTATTATAGTTTTAAAACGAAGTTGTTTCTGCTTTAAAAAAAAAAAAGTGTTTCAAATAGTTAATTGATTAATTAGTTTTAAATTGAATATAAATTGCTATGCTTAGAGCGAGCATTTTACTCTGTAAAGGCTAGTGTGGCCGAGGCGCTAGGAGTTTTACTTGTGAAGTTTACACTGTGCTGTGTTTTATATTGTATAAACGCTGTGGAATTAAACAGATTTGCATCTATGTATCAGCAGTTTTCACTGGCGAAATTTATATTGTGCTTCATATCATCTTATTGTGGTGAAAACTACAGATTTCTATATAGAACGAGTGTCACTGGTTATTTGGCTGTGGTAATACAAAGTTGCCCAATATTGCTCAACAATGCCCAAAGTTGCACTACTTAGTGTGTGCAATTTTGCTTACATATACTAAATAGTGGTAAAAGCTGTTTAGCACTGCTTTATATTGCTTAAAACATGGAAATCATGCCTCAGGTGGTGCTGCAGGGCTGCCTATGTCGGATGCATATAGTACACTCCCTATACATGTTTGAAAACAGGTAATGTCATGTTAGGCATCCCTTTTACTATATGTGCAAGTCAGAGAGAGGTATTTCCAAGGTTCCTACTGAGCCAGTGTATATGCTATGCGTTGCCTCTTTGCCAAGGCCAAAGCATACTGGGCATGCCTCCTTCTGCCTACTGGGGCAGGCTCAGGTTGTTCCTCCTCCGAGTCACGCTCTGCCTGTGATGGCCTTGGCAATGGTTGGGGGCTGTTTGGCCCGGCTCTATGCTGCTCCTGCTGCAGCTGTTTTTGTAGGATCATATTATGTAGCATAACACATACCATGACTATTTGGGTACATGTAGTTGGTGAGTACTGCAAGGCTCCACCAGATGTGTCCAGGCACTGGAACCATGACTTGAGCAGCCCAAACACACACTCGATTTCATGTTTGTGCGTGTGCCTCATTATGGTGTTCCTGTTCAGGTGTGTGTGCATTTCTGATGGGTGTCATCAGCCACTGCTCTAGTGCATATCCAGTATCCCCCACTAGGTGACCATGAGGGATGTCCCCATTGGCAAATGTCTGGTACAGCTGAGTCAGATGCCAGATATGGGAATCATGGTAGCTTCCAGGGCAGCCAGCACACACATTCATTATTATTCCCTGGGCATCACACATGACCTGGCAGTTGATGGAGGGGAAACCCTTGTGGTTAAAGTATGCCCTACCCCACTCACCAGCTGGTGCTTTGATGCGTATGTGCGTGCAGTATATTGCACCCACTACCTCAGGGTATTCTGCTATTTGCTGGTAAAGACGCATATTGCTGGCCAATACCTCACGGGAAATATACATGATCACCGACATGTGCTGACATGGCATTCAGGAACTGGTGCAGTACCCTGGATGCTGATGCCTGTGAAATCCCCATCATATCACCAGTTGGTCTCTGGAAGATACCTGTTGCTAGTATTCTTAGGCCAACACATACCTTCGTTTCCACTGGGATGGGTTCCCCTCTGTTGGTTCTGTGTGTGAGGCATGGCCTGCACAGCTCAACAATTTGCTGCATGAGGTCTCTGTCCACTCTATAGTGCTCCACTATCTCCAGCTCATGTAGCCCCTGGTAGGTTACCCTGGGCCTGTACACTCTTCTCCGTCTCCTCACTGTGGGTTGCTCAGCAGCATTTGCATTGTCACCACCCTCAGCATGTTGCATATGTTGCCTTATGACAGCAATGGCAGCCCCTAACATTTCTTTGTCTCAGTAAAGCTTTTTCAGTTTTCACTTCTATTAGCTTACTGCAGTGTTGCAGTGTCTCTGAGAAAAACATAGTGGAAAGTTGTTTGTAGACTTTTAAGTGCTGGGCTGGGCTAGTGTACTGCCTGTGTAATTGGCTGATTCTGATTGTTTTCACCTGCTAGCTCTGCTAGTTCTCCTTAGTTACCTTCCTACTATTTGTTGTGCTTCCTTTTCCCTTTCTGTTTCCACAGGGGTAGCGCCATGCAAACAAGTGCAAACACGTGCACACCAACTCACACGTGTGCACACATGCTTACACGGCCAAAAAAGTGCTGACTCCGGCTTCAATGCGTACACACAGGTGCAAACGCGCTTACACAGCTTTCAACAACCTTACACATGCTTACTCCGGCTTACACACGTGCACACAGGTGCACACATGCGCACACAGTCTTACTCAGTTTTACAGGCGCGCACATGCATGCATACACATTGCAGGCACTTCTACAAGAAACTTTAGTGTTATCCACGGCATACACCTTCGATTACCTGTTGACACGCCTCTTCCAGTGATGAGTTACTGACAGCAAACACATGCCACTCTGCTAAAATGAGCTTACATTTTTCATACATACCCCCCATCATGATGTCACTTATCTTCAACTCTGATACTCCCCTTATCCTACTCTTACACTCCACGGACTTTGCTCATATGTCATGTGAAATTGGGATTCACTATCCTTACCCTCATTTGCATAGGATTGCCTACTAATGCTTGGTTACCTCTCTTAGACTAAGCTTCCCCCCTTAGCAACCTCTACTCAGTAGCCATGTTGTCTTCAGCCTGCCATTCACTTGCATGGCAGTTGAATATTTAGAGTAATATCCCTATTTGTGGCTTTTATTTATTCTTCATGGTTTTTACAGCGCAGCACTTTTTGCGCTACGCTTAAACTTCAGAGATCGAGGTAAAAAAAAAAAATTATTTTATTTTGCAACGGGAAGAATTGCCAATGGCTGTACATTTGGCCATTGGCATGCTTCCTCAACTGGATGCATCCTTTATTTGGAGCTATCACGGCTCCATTTTGCTATTTGCAGAACGGTACTCAGTTGACAACGGAGTACATTTCTGCAAATAACACTACTCTTACTCGGACAGATTAGGGTTTCCTGGATCACAAATTTACCTCATTTGCATAACTTTCAGCATTAAATGAGGTAATTTGCATAACCTAGCCCTGTCCGTGTACGAGTCGTTTTAGAAGCTTTCTTGCACGCCCCTGCCGGCTGTTCCTGGATCGCTCGGCAGACATGTTGGCTGCATGGAGTCTTACTCTACTCTTAGACTCCGTGCAAGCCTTCGTGAATCCGGCCCATCATGTTTCCTTTTATTACACTCAGTCTTATGTTTTTACAACTGGTGGTATTGGTTACTTTTGCCATACTTATATCAGCAGCAACAGGTAGCCTCAAATACCAGCTGTGATGAATTCTCAGCTTATTTCCTTCATTTAGAATATTTATATTTAATGGTTCTATTACACTCTTTACTGATCCCAAGCCACTAGTGAAGTATATGTAGGACTTCTTCCCATTTTAATCTATGACCTATTAATAAGTGAAGGAGTGATACACCATATGTTTAAATCACAGTACTGCTACATGACAGTCATTGATACACCATATGTTTAAATCATAATACTGCCATGTGACAAGCATTGATACACCATATGTTTAAATCACAGTACTGCCATGTGACAGTCATTGCTACACCATATGTTTAAACCACAGTACTGCTATGTGACAGTCATTGATGCACCATATGTTTAAATCACAGTACTGCCATGTGACAGTCATTGATACACCATATGTTTAAATCACAGTACTATGTGACAGTCATTGATACACCATATGTTTAAATCACAGTACTGCTATGTGACAGTCATTGATACACCATATGTTTAAATCACAGTACTGCCATGTGACAGTCATTGATACACCATATGTTTAAATCACAGTACTGCTATGTGACAGTCATTGATACACCATATGTTTAAATCACAGTACTGCCATGTGACAGTCATTGATACACCATATGTTTAAATCACAGTACTGCTATGTGACAGTCATTGATAGCTATGTGACAGTCATTGATACACCATATGTTTAAATCACAGTACTGCTATGTGACAGTCATTGATACACCAAATGTTTAAATCACAGTGCTGCCATGTGACAGTCATTGATACACCATATGTTTAAATCACAGTACTGCTATGTGACAGTCATTGATACACCGTATGTTTAAATCATAGTACTGCTATGTGACAGTCATTGATACAACATATGTTTAAATCACAGTACTGCTATGTGACAGTCATTGTTGCTGATTTGTTACTTCTGTAAGTGTTTCGTGGCTTGGACTGTTCTATCAATTTGACATTTCATCACAAATCTACATACATACATACAAATATTTCAAGCATGGGCATTGAAAGCCCTTCTAGCTTGCCAGTATACCATAGCACTTGTTCCCATAGTAAGTGTCCAGGCTGTTCTTAAAAATATCTAAAGTAGTACTTGCTTTAATGTAATTTGGTAAATCTAGTAATAACATGGCACAGCCCCTAAAACTCCACAAAAGTTCTAAACTCATTTCTAGCATACTGTAGTCCATCACTTGAAATGACCCTATTAGAAATTACATGCCTGAAAAATGTATATTTCACTGCTTTGATCACATTTTGGCTCACATTATCAGATAACTTTTATTTGACTCTTCTCAAACTGCAAATTGTTATATCTAGTCCCAATTATGCAAAGCACTGGTGACAAAAATGTCTTCCATCGAGATAAACAGTAACATGTAATCCTCTTGCTATGACACAAGCCAGTTACATTTTCAAGCTTATATTATCTTGACATGTCTATAAGCACCCCCATAGCCACATCTCAGAACACTGTTTTGCTCACATATGAAAAACGTTTCTGTACATAACATGAATTATTCGCTTACCATGTTCCAATGTGGATGAACCCCAGACAAGTATATTACCAGTGTTGTTAACAAAAATATAAGCTTTTTAGCTATCTTCTCAGCAGCTCTCTGAATTATTTCAGCTGATGATGAAACACCAGTGTCTCAGGAATCTCTCTCTATAAGAGTACTACATGTATATTACTTTATACTTGCTTAGCTTTGCTTGATTAGCCAGAATATGTGTTTAAATTAACCAGAGAAAAAAGTGTTTTGAATTGGGTGTATCTGTATCAATTTCTTCTCTATTACAAATAATGTTCTCTGTTTATAGCTACTTTATGTAAACCTTCTGTATCTATGTATGTACCAGTTGTACCAGGAGTAATCATAAAAATACAAGTCAATTTATAAGTAAGGTCAGTCTGTTTCTTAATTATTCCCATCTCCTTATTTCTGTGCAATCTTCTCTTTATTTACTTTGCAGTGTAAAATGGGCTCTAGTAAAATGATAGTCTCTATCTGGCTATTATGAACATGTGGAAAATATCCCAGCTAAATAGTGAAACATTCATAACTGTGAAGTAATATATCACTTTTCATACACACAATATGAATTGTCCACTTCAGACTAGTCAGAAACCACAACAAAATTAACTTTGCAATCATTTATTAAACAGCTTAAAACATGACACCAGTACTAAAAGATGCCACTCAACATAACAGAGGAACATTAGATACCATAATCGAAAAACTAACCTAGGCAGCTGGTTAGCTTTCCAAGGCTCATTCTGGCCCACAAATTATAGTCAGGGAGCATACACCCAAACTCTCAGATAGCTATCATATTAAGAAGAGTTTCATCAATGGCATAAAGTCATTGTGTGGCTGCAATAGACTAGCATGTTCAGTGATGTGAATGTCAATTGTTTTTGGTGCTTTTGCTACCTGTTGATTGATAAAGTACCCAGATAATTCAGATGGAGAACTCTTCACCACTCCTCACCACTGAAATCTAGGTATGAAAGCAGACCAGCAGACAGTCAAGCTAGGGTGGAGATTCACTGCCGTGTGTAGGTTGGATAGCATTCTGGCTAAACGTAGTTTTTTGTCACTCAGTTTAAATCATAGCCTCCTAAAAAGAATGATTAGTGTGGTGGGCCTGGGTCCATTGTCTGGTAGTTGGTCCCAAATATCCCAAAGCTGAAGCCAAGATAATCTTGAAAAATTGCCTAATTAGTTAATCACCCATTTTCATCCAGGAAGCATTTCAACCCATTTGGTTAACCACTGTCCTCAAAGTCACTGTCTGTACAAACAAATGCCTCAAAATCCACAACAAGATTATGTCTGAAAAATAAATTATACCTGTTAAATTCTAATGTAAAAATGGAGGCAACAGGTTTCCATCTCCCATTTTTCTGTAGTACTTTGACTTAGACCCATTTGGATGCCCTATATGATGCCCTCCCTAGTTAAAAGGAGTAAGAAGAGTAACTCTGAGTAGGGATGCCTTGATGTGACAAAGCTTTGCAAAGAGTCATTTTTACCACATTGTTAGCAATCAGATGATAAACAGAATATAGGACCTGATGAAGTCCCCCCATGTACTAGTTTGTTCAATGTTGTGACCCAGTGTACTGGACAGGGTCATAATAGCTTCCTTGCTCTATGAAACTTTAATACTCCTGACTGGATTGGTCTTAGATTTCTTCAACCATAATGATACATAATCATTCAACTGAAACACATATTCTAAATTCAGCATTTGAAACAACTCATTTAGCATAAGGCCCTATAATAAAACCAAGTAAACAAAGTGGTTCATAACACAAATGTATAAAAGTTGGCTGAGGTGTAACAGCAACATGTAGTGTGCTGCATGAGATATGAACCAATGGGTTTAATGGAATCTTGCAATGATTCCCTGGCATTATCCCAACCCTTAACTATTCTGTAGACCAGTCAATGATATGAATAATCTGGGAGACCCAGAGAGCAGGCTGACCAGCTCAGAGCTGCTATGTGCATGCATAACTTACTGGGTGCATCTTTCATCGAACATCTGTGACTTAAAAACAGGCAAACCACTGGTCCAGACCAGTATCTATTCTTATGCTGTAGATACTTATAAAACTTTTTAAATTATTGTAATGAAGAGTAGTGTGATTATTGGTGTTCAAAGCCCAAGATTTTAAAAGGAGTGAGCTGGCTATTCTTCACCGATCAACCAAAGTTTTGGTGGAATAAGAGTCACCAAAAGAGCAGCATTTGGAACCAATTGTTGAAACCCGGTAATCTGCAATTTGGACAAGCTGTCAGCAATACCATTATCCCTGCCTGCAAAGTACTGATTTGCAAGGGTCACTTTTTTTTCAGACTTAACATTACCAACAACCTTATAAATGAATGAACCCACCTCGACTTCAAAGACCTTTTGTCATAAGCCCAAACAACTGGTTAATCACACTAAAATATATCTTTTCTGTTGGCAAAATGATCTAGCTGAATCGATGTGGCTACCCTGAATGGTAGAATTTCTAAACAAGTTAACGTCTTTTTCCCTTTCCTCAGACCATATGGATGGACATTTTTCAGAAAACCATCTTCCTTGAAATTAGCCACCCATCTCCAACACTGGCTTCCTAGAAATTAGCCACCCATCTCCAACACTGCTGCTGCTGGATCTGTAAAGAGAAGGCAGCTCCCTGATCAAATACAAGGGCTCTTCCACATTGTAACTCCATTAAGTTTGTTGCAAAAGATCTTCAAAGGCCTAAGGTCTTCTCTAACCCTACAAGTAATGTTTACTCAGTGATGTTTCCTCCTGCCACCTTGTAACAGAATAGATAAACATCTTAGGAAGGTCCTACCTGGGTCAATGATTCTCCAATTAAAATTAAAAAGCCCATGAAGCTGCACCAAATTACTGACTGTAACTTATCTCAAGAAACTTATCACAAGTAAATCCTAAAGTCTGTAGCTTCTCATCAGGGAGCTTAAAAGAGACAGATGGGACATTAATCGCTATGCCCAAAAAACTAATTTTTTGGCTGGGGTCTTCAACCTTATCTGAAGCTATATAGACTCCTAAGTCACTACATTGTTCAATGAAGGTACACGTCTTCTTCAGTAGCATCACTACTCTCAGCTATAATCAGGAAGTTGTTCAAGTAGTGAGTGGCAGCTTCTGCAGGGCAGACCTGAATATCTCAAAAACTGAGAAGGCTAGAGAGCAAACCGTTGGCATGGTTCTGTCAAAGAAAAACTTTTCATCAAAAATTTTCATCCTAAGAGAGGCCTATCCTCTTTTTGGTTAGTGAGAAGATGAAAAGCAGACTGAGTGTCTAGCTTGCAGAGCCATGGTTCATTAAATCTTAAGATGACATCTGAAGCCTGATCCAGGGTGGCATAGTAGACCTTGGTTAAGTCTTTATGTATGTGGTAATTGGCTGAGACACCAGCTAGATGGGGGAGATGATGTACTGGACAGTATTCCCTTCTTATTTTCTTAGGGATCAACACAATTGGAGAGATGTTAACAAAGCACCAAGGAGGTTGTGCAAAATGATCATCTCCCTTTCCAGCATCTTGTGTACTACTGCCTCCTTGCCTTTGATTGACAATAGGTTTTTGTACCATTCTAGAATCATAAATGACAGAAGGACTAATGACACAGCCTGATCCAAAATCATTAATGAGAAATTGCATTGCATCCTTGTGATAACTAGCAGGCTCCTGAACTAGATTAACAACCATGATTGGGGAATGATGCAAGTTGATTCCGCCACTGCCCTCCAAAGCAATTACCTCTGTTTACAAAAAAGAGGTTTACCTCCAAGTGAGGACTCCTGCTGCAGTTTGGAAGCTTTTCTCCTCAAATGGGTGCCAGTCTTAGACCAACATCTGGCAGCTGAATGATTCTTCCCACAGTAAGAACAAAGATGGGCAAACCTGTAAGAACACCAGTGGCATTTAAAGATCCAGAAATGTTTAACATTGTACTGTCTGCCTGCCTGCCTGCCTGCCTGTCTGTCATGGTGGTAAATACTCACAGAATTAGGCTTGTCTGGCATAACACTGAGCCATGCATCTGGGTGTCGTTGATGCCATTGAAAGTATTTATCTACTGCCTTGAATTTTTTGTAACACTGATCATACTAGCACAACGAAGAACCTCCCTGAATGTGGTGTGATTCCATAATTGGGAGGAAATGAGCTAGCAAAGGAAGCGCTTGATTGGGATCTTTTTCAATGAGTACAGCCATATAAACAGCAAATCCCAATATCCAACTGTCCCAACTTCAAACAGTTACTTTGTAGGATTTTCTAGAACAATAACAGCCGCAGCCAGGTCTTTCAACCCCATATTCTGTGATTCAATGATCCTCTGGATGCCATCTGCATTTACCAGGTTGAAAACATTTATGTATTCTCCCTGGCAGCTTTGCCTTTGATACTTGCAGTAACATGAGCCATTGTATAGGAACCAGGAAGTAAGGCCCTCTCAGCACCATAGGGACCATAAATTGGGCTAAATTCAAGTCTGAGTTGTCAGGTTAAACTTTCTCCAAAATTGCTGCAGAAGGGTTTAGAACTGTTATGGCTAATCATAAGAGGGCTGGAGGGACCCTGGAAGGGCAATGCTATCTGTGGGGCATCTTGACCCAAAATACTTCTCAAAGACTGAGTCAAATGGTAATGAATCCAAAAACTCCTTTAAATAATCATCTACCCATAGACTGTCTTCTGAAACAGGTGCCCTCTCCATAGTACCTTCCTCATTACCTTCATTTTCCTGAAACAATATCCATATCCCAAGCTGGAGTTTTTGCCAAACCCCCAGTGGCATTGATAGTATCTTTCTGAATCCTCTGCATCATCCTTTTGGCTGGGACTTCAGCTGTGAATTGATCCACTTCAGTTGCTCATTGATGCCTCCTCTTGTTTTGGGAAATCATGTCTAAAGTGTTTGTGGTTTCCAGTTATGCAAAAGCATATAGGGCCTCACTCGTCAACTGCTTCCATCTCTCCTTTAGTGCCTCTAATAATGCAGGTCATAAAATAAAAAGAAAAGTTTGTTTAGTAAAGATTGTAGGTCCTAATAAAGTTAGACCCAATACCCCTGTCCAACACAGCCCTGGTTAGTGCCATTAGTACTCGATTATATATCATATTATACTATATTATATTATATTATATTATATTATATTATATTATATTATATTATATTATATTAGGCCATATTGTGGAGTGGCCAGTGGTTGTGTGCCTCAAAGCAAGAGGTTCTCCGGTCATCTCGGGCTGGGGTGCCTTCTGTGCGGACATGTCCTCCCCTCCTCCCTGTGGGGGTCGTGGGTTTCCTCCGGTTTCTCCCCACATCCCAAAGACATGCTGCAGGTGGTGGATGGGATTGGATGGGAATCCCTAGTGCGCGTGGTGAGTGGTGCTGTGAAGGTTGGGGTCGCTGTTGGCTGGCGCCTCGACACCACAAAACTCCGTAAACTCATGTGCTGACAAGGTGATCCATCCGCTGGTGGCCCCTAACGGAAAAAAAGGAAAAGAAGAAGAAGAAAGATATTATATTATATTGCATTTTATTGCTACACAACAAAGACTAGCCAGAAAAGGAAATAGTAAAAACAGATACAAAAACTCTCCTTCAACCTCTCACCCCCTACCTCAACATTCTGGCCAAAGACTAAATTAATAAGATGAATCCTGAACAGCAACAAAATGTAATATTTCATGATCTATAATGCCGCTAAGGGCATAGGATGTGTGTTAGCCTGCAGCCCCCAAAAGCCAAGGACTTCAATCCCCCATGATGTGCTAAAACTCATAAGAAAAAAAAATACCATCTGCTCTAGCCTGAGAGGTAAGCCTTTCCTCATTGTAAATATTTCCAATAACCTTCTTAAATGAACACATGTTCAACCATAGTGGAAAAAAGCTAGCTAAACCACAGTCTGTGAAGCCCCCAGTTTTAAACTTACTAATGTTTCCTCTCTCTCTATCTCTTTTTTTAATATAATTTTTATAAAGTAGTAGTATGCCTTAATTTTCTTTCCTTGATGGTTTGAATGGTCACTACCAATGTGCTGTTCAAAGTCTCAGTGATAAGGAACAAGTTATCCCAGAAATAAGTCCCTAAAACAACATAAAGACCCCAATCCATACTTATCAACTGTCTTTGCTTTTTAAGATGTCCTTGATTTTGACTCAGCTTTCTTCCATCCCACTTACTTCCTCTTAAAACAAGTGACTTGTGGAGAAAAAGGAAGGAGCATTAATTTTAATAATTAATGATAATATTTGGGGTTGTGGACTTTTACTTCATAAAATATATGTTAATTCATGTTCTCTTATTCAGTCTAAACCTCAAGTGAAGGGTATTAATATTACAGTGTCTCCAATGATTTTTAGATTTGCCCCGGTCTCATTTGACATTGTCCATGAATGGTTCAAAGCTAACAGCTATCTAAGAGGCAGCCAAAGTGGAGCAACCTTAATGTGCAGAGATGCCAGCTACACTTGCTTATAACGTGATCAACTCTAACCTGTCATTAAAAACCTTATGAGACAACAGCTTAATATGATACAGCCAACTTGTCCATCAATCCACATGGATCATAAGTAGCAAAGGAGGGGATATATCGCTGTCTCTCAAACATTTCACCAATATGTAGCACCAAGAAGCGGTTGCCCATTGCATGATGACTATATGATAACAGAACCCAGCATAAACAGTACTACATAATTTCTAGCCCTTTTCTTAAATTAATATGGATGCAAAAGATGTTGCTTTTTTTCTACAGTGGAATATGACTTTTTTTTACACTGGAATATGACTCATAAGCAGACCTGCCAAGATGAAAAGCTACTGCAGACATTATGGAATGCACAGCATTGCTGTTCCTTCATTAACAGAAAAAACACTACACACACTGCCCAGAAAAATAATGCAGCAGGAAGCACAATCCCCAGCACCTTACTGTGCGATACATCAGAAACCAAAACATCAAACACACACACACACACACACACACACACACACACACACACACACACACACACACACACACACTTACACAAGCACAAGCACATGCAACAATGTGTTGAGACACTTCCACAAAATACTCCAAACTGAAGCAAAATTCAATATGAGGCAGCCAGAGTCCTCACAGTGGAGATGGCCAGTGACAAAAAATAAGGCAGTGACAGCATTCCACCACCAAAAACAATAACCTTAGATACCATGCAAAAAACAACATCCCAAGACTCAAACAGTAATTCTTAAGGAGAGATACAAGTGTTACCAGTAAGCCAAAATGCCATTACATTAGCCAATTGTGAAATATCTTAAGACTTCTTCCTACCATTATTTATTTATTTATTTATTTATTTATTTATTTATAGGATATAACACTTTCCCATACGATGCATTTTATATTTCTTCAATTTCACAACTCTCAAGACTGGTCTCTGGTGGATGACTCCATAGATAACTATTAAGTCAGCCTAGCATCTAGACCGCCATCTGATGAGCTTACCACCGAAGAGCATTTACATTCCTGACAAGGATATAATTAAATCACCTCTTGGCTCCAACCCTTGCATGCAGATTTGGCTGCAGACAAACAAGCTTGCAGGCAAGGCACCTTTATTTCATCACTCATCCCACTACAGTTTTCTTCCAAAAATAATATTTGCTTTAGCATAATACTTGTTTTTACAATTGCATTCAAATTGGTTGCTTACTTTTTTCTGGCATTTTAAACTGTAGTGAAATTATTTTTCTTCTGTTCAGCTTTTACCTTACTCATTTCAAATGAATCTAGGTCAGATGTACCCATTGGCTCAACACCTCCAAGATGGTGGCTATGGTGTACATGCCATTCTTAGGGATTGCTCAATTCCACTTTTGTTTCTCAACACCAAGGATAGTGGTAGTTGCAAATTATGTCCAAGGTACATGATTTAGGGGTGATTTTTGATGTTAAGCACATCTCACATCTTGCAAAAACTGCTCATTTCCACCTTAGGAAGACCTTTCTCATCAAATACCTTATTCCATTCTCAGATATCCCAACTGTAGTACATGACCAGCCCTCCTCCTGGCTAAATTACTAAAGCACACTGTCAGAAGTTTCCAGGCAAAGCATTTGATTACATGCAACTGGTACAAATTTCTATCTCTTGGCTTATCAAGTGTCTATGTACCACCATTTTGTACTATTTCTGTAAGGGCTTCATTCATTACCCATAACACAAAGTACCATCTATAAGGTACTAGTACTGGTAGTTTTACTCCTCCATAGTTTGGATCACTCTTATTGGCAGAACATATTAAACTGGTGCTAACTTTTTTGCTCTCCTAGGGTCTACTAGCATTTCCTTTGACATATCTTCATTTATCTGTGACTTAGGCAATTGATTATTGCAGACATCACCTCAGAAAGCTAATATCTGGCTGGATGAGAAATCCAGCACTGTGTGGCTTCAAGTGCTGTATAAATACTGTTTGCTTGTACTTCAGTTTGACTAACACTTCTTTATCCTGAGTGCTTTTATACCATTGTACTTCAGCTCACTTTACTTCAGTAAATACTTATTTGCTATTTGTTTATTCGATATGTAGACTGGTCAAATTAACCCATTTCAGCTATCATATAAGTGCATAGGAGTAAAGTGATAATAGTAGGACACACGTTTCAGAATATTGAATCTGGTATGACTAGACTAGATAACTAAATGAAAAGATTACAAAAAAAAAAGAACAATGTAATCTCCATCTAGCCATTCGATGCTATTAAGTTGCATTTGACATCTGTAGTGACCATAATCACAACAAAAATTATCGAGAGAGCTAATTAGACGTATTGGCAAAGGAACCAGATTGCTAGAGCTTTCTTCTGTATCTGAAACACACAGAGGCACGCACACACACACACACACACACACACACACACACACACACACACACACACACACACACACACACACACACACACACACACACACACACATACACGCTCACCTTTGCCAGCCAACCTACCTCAAATCTTTGAGATGTGGGAGGAAATCAGAGTGCCTGAAGAAAACCAACATGAACACAGTGAAGACACCCAGGAAAAGAACCAAACAGGTGAACCTCTTGACTGAGATGGCAATGCTATTCAATGCCCAACTGTTCCCCCTATAGCAGTGCAATATACATCACAAAAAACAGCTACTTTGGCAGAAAACATGAACATCCTTCAGGAAGGTCTAACACAAATGCTTAGTGCCAAACCCATGGCTTAAAACTCAATACTAAGAAATGTATCATAGTATCTTTTGGGAAGTTAGCCACCCCATGTTGGAGAGATAGACATGCTTCTTGAAGAATTACTATTCCCTGGGACAGGCTCCCTATCCATGTGAAGCAGAGTTCCTTCTTAACCCTATTTAAGTGCAACTTGGACCAATGTATGGGTAATCACAAATTGAACCCTGGTCTGGCTCCTGTGTCTGATGAACACTGGCAATCAATAAAGCAGCTCCTACATAAATCTAATCTGTGGGTTACATTTGGTTTGCACTGCTAGGTCTATTGGTCATTAGCATTATATATACCTATTACACTATAATACAGCACAAAATGAGTTAACTATTAGCATTATCTAGGAAAAAATGTACACAGAAGAAGAATGGCAAGTTTGATTATGGTATGGAAATGTTACAAGAAAATACTGATAACTAGAAAATGGAATATATTCAGAATGTCCACATTAGATGCATCATCAGAGAAATTACTTTTAATATGAAATTGGGGACATAAGTTGTACAGTTTTTTCCATTAACATTAATCACCTCTATTTGCTTATTATACTTCCGCAGTGGTGCAGCAGTAGTGTTGTTGCCTCACAGCAAGAGGTTCTCCCATTTGATTCTCGGCTTGGGTTGGGAGTGCCTTCTGTGTGGAGTCTGCAGGTCCTCCCCGCAGTCGAGTGGACGTTCGAAAGACATGCGTTGAATGGGCATGCCTTCGTTGAAGGTTGGGCATCGGACTGGCAACTTGACACCATAAAAAACAACTGCCAATCATTAGCAGACCGGAGTTCTGCTGTGGCGACCCCTAACCGGGAAAAGCCAAAAGACAAACAACAACAACAACAACCTCTATTTGCTTATTAATGTTATGCAAACATTATTCTTGGTTGTTTGTTTTGTCGTTTTACATTTACACATGATACTAGTCTATATGTATTGTTACACATTAATATTTGTATTGTGGCTTGTGCCTTTACTTTGTCTAGCACTTAGTTTCCAGCACTTAAGTACACTTGAACTTAAGCTATCTAGTGTAAGATATATGCCTTTGTCATGCTTATAACTACAATTCAGTATTAGTGACATGCTTTGTTCATGCTTCTGATGGCTTATTTTTTTATTCTCTTTTAGTCATGCTTCTTTCTAGATGTAACCTTTCATAATTGTAATACTTCAGTTATACCTTTCATTTGAAAATATTTCTCTTGCTCTCCATAAGATGTTGCTTTATTTAATACTAGATGTGATTTCTCCTTCCTATATGCATTTATCATTTTTCCATTTAGATTGCCAGGCACAGTTTTGTCTTATACTAATGAATGATGTAAACTGCCAGACTCACAGTCTGGCTCAAATTTTAATCAATTTGGCAACCACCAATACTTCTCATGGGGCATTATGTTTTCATGAAAAATAAAATAAAAGTGGCTGATATATAGCATATGTTTTTTCTTGGCTCGTGGTAATTCTGCAACTCCTCCTCCCCTTATTTCACAGTTATATCATCCTCTCGGTCTCAAAACTCAAGAGCTCAGACACATTATATGTTTTAACCTTCTTCCTCTCTACCATACAAAGAAAATGGCACTTTACGTTGTCAAACTTTGTTGGCTCATCTGCACTCTGTCAGGAGCAAAGCAAACTTCTGGATCCAAGATTTTCAGCTCAAAAAAATATTCGCAAGAGAGTGATTTCTTGGAGGTTGTAGCTCCACTATTTCTCTAAGGAGTAAACAAAGCCTTCTTGTTAAAAAAAAAATTCTACTTTGATTCTGGTAAAGTAAAACATTCAGGTTCAGCACAATGAAAAAAAAACAGACATGGAAATAAGGCCTTGTAACATCAGTTTTACTACTGAGGCTGTACAGCAGTACAAAAGAATCCAGAGTGCACTGTTAATATTCTCAAACTGTTGATGTAAACATTATCCAGTCATTTGAAAAAACGCTAACATATGATACAGCACCTAAAAGCGTAAGTATTCATACTTGGTGTTTTCCATCCAAGACTCATTTTTATTTTCTTTTGCCTGGGAGCAGCCTTCATGTAGAAGTTTCCATATTATCTCTATAGGTGCCTGCTTCATCCTTGTAAAGGGTATGACAATTCTCAATTACCTGGGAGTAAACGGTTGACCAGTGTCTATCTTATTCCCAATACAGCTTGTTCTGGGAGTAATTCATTGCAATCCCTGTAAAGGATGCACGATTCTCAAGGCTTTCCTGACATAAAAAGTTACTGCACAAAATCTCTGCATATATTGTTATATGTAAGTCAAAAGCTGCTGTTACTATTACACAGTAGGCCCAAGATTATTTTATTTCATTCAAGCACTAAGGGGTATTTTCTTTTAACATTAATTGCTAGGTATGAAAACAGAAGATCAGGCTTTGATACTGTAAAAATTTTAAATGGAGTCTGAAAGATAATCACATGCTCATGTTTCAAATAACAGCTTTCTCTTAAAAATGCAACCAAATGAATTTTCTATTCAATACAACTTCCATGAAGACATGGCATAAACATCTAATCTCCTTCTCAGACTACTTTAGGGAAGATATATCTTTGTGACATCAGTAAAAAAACAGTATTGTGCCTACTAAAAATGTTACTATTTGCATTTGGTCAGGAAAGTAAAGCAACAGCTGATACAAGTGTTTGGTGCTGTGACATGGCTGTACTCCATTTTTTTTAATTTCTCCAAATCTTCTGGGTTTCTGATGCCATGACAGGAATGGACCCCATTCCTAAGTCAAACTATGATTAAAGTTCATGAAATTACTATTGTTTCACTCTTTGATGTCAGCCAAAAGTGCTCTTCGCAGCACCTACAATATGCCCAGTAATGACTCATTCTGTAATTCGTACAGAGTTACATGTATTGGTAGTATATCTAAATATGATTGTAGACTCTTTTTTATAAGATCCATTGCTCGTACTACTATTGGAACTATCTGGGTATCTTTCTTCCACATTGCTCTTGTTTCTGCTTGCAAATCCCAATCTTTTATGACTTTGTGTTTCTCTGTGTGCAGGACACTGTAGTCACTGGGAGTGGCAATTTCAATTATCAATGTTACTTTTGTCTTCTTTTTTTGGACCACTACATCCAGTTTTCTATCAACTATCTTTTGAACTGTTGGCGATGGATGATCCCACATGATGTACACTTCATCATTTTCTATGATACTTTGTGGCTCATATTTCCAGTGTTTTTCAGCCACTTCAATACCATAATGTTTATGCAATCCCCAGTGCAGCAGTGTCGCCACATTATTATGCCTTTCAGTATACAATCCTTCTGCCATTAGTATGTCACAACCAGCAGCGAGGTGTACAACTGTTTCCAATTCTGTTTTGCAATACCTACATGTGTCTGTTTCTCCCACATTTTCAATGGACTTTGTAAACCAACATGTACATAGCCCACAATCTTGGGCCGCCAATGTTAACTTTTCATTTCTTGGTTTAAATTCACCTCTTCTTAGCCATTCCTGCATTAATTCGTGATTAACATGAGGTTCTTCCAGAAGTTTTCTATACTTGCAACTATATTTATGTTTTTTCCACATTTCTTGCCTTATCATCTGATCCTTCATGTTTTATTCTTTTTTTTTTGGCACATTCAGTTGTTGCCTGATTTTTATCTAGTTCTGGTTTGATTTCCATTCCTGCTTGTCGCCTATATGCTCCTGCTAGATTAAGCAGAGGAGTCATCTTAGATTTATTCTCCTCATGTTTCAAAACTTTCACTACGTTTGGGTCTTGTGAGGTCAGCAGATATGTATGGAGTCTCACGATTGCAGATCTATACATGTAATCAATTTCAAGGAGGCCCATCCCTCCTTCAGAACAGGGAATATAATCTTAGTATGTACTGATTTTTATAAACCATTTGGTGAGCATGAAGCATCCTTCTTGTTTTCTGATCTAATCTATCCCACACATTTTGGGGCCAGTCAATCACTCCAAAACTGTAAGTTAGGACAGGAGGAACAAATTGTTTTAGAGCTTGGATTTTGTTGCTAGATGTCAGTGCTGTTTTCAGGATTAATTTGAGTCTTCTGAAATATTCCTTGCTAAATTTTATTCACATTTGTTCATGTTTTATTGTTGATCCTTCATCAATTCCCATATATTTATACACTCCCTCTTGCTCAAGTTCTTTTATATCACATTATTGTCCCAAAGTGATGTTTTCCGGGTGTTGCAGTTTTCCTGCTTTAAAGGTTGCTTTTGCATTCTTATATCATTTGAAAAACTTTTGACAACTTGCAGTTGTGCATTCAGTCCCACATCTGATGAGCTATACAGTTTCAAATCATCAACAATGAGAAGATGAGAAGTCTTTACACTCTGTTTTCTAGGAGCCAAATTATAGCCATGGACTAACAGCTTCATGGGTCAAGGGCAAGGCAGAAAAGCAGTGGTGACAGAGAGTCACCCTGGAATATTCCCCTTTGAATTTTTATCCCTGGAATAATAATTTTCCCTTTATTGTGGCTTAATTACAAAGTGGTTTGCCACTGTTTCATGGTCACTGTAATGTAATCGATCAGTGTAGGGTGTATCTTATACATTTTTTAGCACTCTTTTATCCATGAATGGGGGATACTGTCAAATGCTATTTTATTGTCAATTCATGTCATACTTACACTCTTCCCCTTTTATAGTCCTCCACTATGACTTTATTAAACAACAAATAATCCTTTGTTCCATATGACTTTCTTTTATTGCCCTTTTGTTCTACTGTCATAACTGAGTTTTCTTCTTAATTATTTTTAACTCTTGCCAGTATCAATTCCCGTGTATTGTTTATACGTCGTCAGAAGTCAAGTTACTGGTCTATAATTCTTAGGGTATCTTGCAGGTTCACTCTTAAATAGGAGCATTGTTCATAGGTTCATAGTTTGGTGCTAAGCTATCGGCCCTAGGGCCTATACAAGCCTAGCCATAACAATTCCCTGGATATTTCTTCCCACAATATTTACTTCTCTGGACCCCTGTCTAGCAGGGCGACTGACGTGATCCTTGGGGTGAATTTCCTATCTCCCATCCAATCATCCAGGTTCCTTTTGAAGAGGGCCAATGAGGTGCTCTGCTTGACATGTATGGGCAGTCTATTCCAGAGCATGGGAAGTCTCTGGGTCAGGAACCTATCCATCCAGCATGTTTTGTTCATTCTGATGACAAGGTTTAGATCCCTGGAGTGTGTGGCTCTGAGGGATTGAGATTTCTTTAAGTGGAGCATGCCCAACAGCTCAGGGTTTGACATGGCCTTGTATGTTAAGCAGAGATCACCTCTGAGTAGACGATATGCCACAGAGTATAGCTGGACTTTGTTTAGACGGTCAGCATATGGCATCTGCTTTAGGCCTGTGATACTTTTAGTGAGGTATTTCTGTGGCCGTTACAGCTGTTGCAGATGTCCTGTGAGGTACATACCAAATGGGGCATTATACTCTAGAATGGGTCTAATGAGGGATGAGTACAGTGGGACAATGATCTCCTTTTTTCTGGATGAAAAGCCCTTAGTGATGAGGTGTGCCACATAGAATGATTTCCTGACTGTTGTGGCGATGTGGTTTTCAAAAGTGAGACCACTGTCCACCTGTGTCCCTAAGTTTCTCATCACACTTTTGATGTTTAGTGTACTGCCAACTATGTGGTAATTCATTGGTACATGTTTTTTACAAAGGGGATAAATATACATTTTTGGCATTAAGCTTGAGCCCATGGCTCTGGCACCAAGCATCTCTTTCTGTAAGGCCCTTTTGTAGAATATCCACATCATTTGGGGATTCAACAATGGCTCCCAGTTTGCAGTCGTCTGCGAACTTTGTTAGCCAGAGTCCCTTAGTGTTGGCCTGTACTTCAGAGAAGTAGATGCCAAACAAGAGTGGTCCCAGGACTGAACCCTGAGGTACTCCACTTGTCACTTGTCTGGAGCTGGATTTGGAGTCAGCTTCTTTTACAGTCTGGGTTCTGTCAGTAAGCCAGTTGGCAACCCATCGAGTGACGTAGGGATTTATGCCCAGCTTAGTAAGTTTTTCTATGATTCCAGAGTGGGGGATGGTGTCGAAGGCCTTGTCGAGGTCCAGATAGGCTGTGTGGACTGCCTTACCCTTGTCCGCAATTCTCAAGACTGATTCAAAGAAGTCAATCAGATTCAGGAGACAAGATCGACCCTTCACAAACCCAAACTGGGTGGGGTCCAGTGTTTGAAGGTTGCCAATGTCTTGATAACCCGTTCCATGCCCTTGTAGATCAGGCTTGTCAGACTGATGGGATGGTAGTTCCGGGATCCAAGGCGGATCCCCCCTTGTGGAGTGGGATAACTGTTGCTGTGCGCCACTCAGTGGGCACAAAGCCTGAGGTGAGGCTATGATTAAACATGACACTTAGGTGAGGTGCCAGTTCATTTTGTAGTTCATGTAGTACACAGCCTAGGATGTCATCTGGTCCCATGGATGTAGTATTCTTAGCTTTGGAGAGTGCAGTTTCTACCTGTGTGGCCATGATTACCAGAATTTGGCAATCTTTTGGTATTGAGATGGGCCCTTTAGGGGGTGAGAGGGGGTGAAGTTGGCACTAAATCGATCTGCCGGGATATTGGCAATATCCTTGGGATCAGTATATTTAATGCCATTCTGTTGTAGCTCAGAGCAGATCTGAGCATTGCCATTTAGATTCTTGACATAACTAAAGAATGCCTTGTGGTTGTCTTTGGAATCTTTGGCAATTTTATTTTCGTAAATAGCTTTTGAGGATTTTATGAGGGATCTCAGCTTCTTACTGAGGCTGGTGACGGAATTTTTTGCATCCTGGGATTTTCCTCTTTTCTACAACAGTTTCTTCCTTCTGTTGTATAGTTTATTTATAGCAGGGAACCACCAGATTGGCTTCCTTTTTTTGGAGGAGAGCATCTTGGCTCTATTTGGGATGGCACGATTCATGCACGAGTGGATGTGCTCGTACAGTGGCTTATTGTAGGATTCTGCAGTTGAACTTTCAGATCCCGTCTGCATGGGTGTCGTGAAGTTTGTCACTTCTGACTTCAGTAGCATGAAGTTGGCTTTGGAGAAGTTTTTTAAGGAAGTTTCCTTACTGGGGGGGGGGTGTGGATGTCAAGGGTGATTTGCTTATGGTCAGACCTGACCAATGAGGGGATGACCACCACTGGTGTGGAGCATCTATCTCCCATGTTGGTAATGACCAGGTCTAGGATATTGGAGCCCCTGGTGGGACAATGGATTAGTTGATCCAGGGCGTTGGAATTTATGAATTCCAAGAACCGTTGGGAAAAGGAGTTGGTACCCAATTAGTTTTCCCAGTTAATGGCAGGGTAGTTGAAATCACCCAGTATTAGGGTGTTTGGTTGTGTCTTAATATTTTCCAGTATGTTTAGAAAGGTGTAGTGAGAATCTTGGGTCATGGTGGGTGATCTGTATCAAGCTACAATTTGGATTGCAGTCTTACCTAGTGTTAGTTGCACCTGGAGAATTTCAGATGCATTGTGTTGGGCAACTAGCCTGGAGGTGTGAATATCTTTGGTGAATATGGACACTCCTCCACCTTTAGTTTTTCGGTCTTGGTTTTGTGGCCGAAAAGTGTGGTTAGAATTGTAGCCTGATATTGCAGGGGTGCTCTCTGGAGCCTTGAACCAGGTCTCAGTTACTGCACAAATATCGCTGTTCTCCATTTTTAGGAGTGCCTCGAAAGAGTGCATTTTGAGGTTTAGACTTCTAGCATTGAGTAGCATTACCTTCAGATTTTGCATGCTTGTATCTGTTATGGTGGTGGTTTTATCCTTTGAACCTTGCCTAAAAAAGGCACTATAGGGGTGGAAAGAGCTTTAGCCGGTAACCTGAATCCCAGGGTGACAGGTGCAGACCATCTCTGGCAAAGCATCGTGGTTTGTTGATCACGTCTTCCCAGGCAGACAGATACTGGATCCCCTTTGAATGACACCAGAAGCTTAGCCAATTGTTGAAGTCAGTCATTTTGTCCTTATACTGTGGTATCATTCTGGGCGAAGGCAGGATGCTACTCAGGGCTAGGGTCATACCTGCCTGGGCCACATGATCCAAGAGCTCTTCCATGTCTCTTTTCATGTAGTCCAGGGAGGTACGTCTCAAGTCATTCACTCTAGCATGGACAATGACAGAGTCGTATTTGTACTTGTTGTGGAGTGACTTGAGTGCATGTGTTATGTAGCAGATCCTGGCAACCGGCAGGCAGCTGACTGTAATTTTCTCCTTGTTCAGCCTGGTGAGTGGGACATCAGTGTTCCTGGCTTTAGGGTCACCTACAACTAAAGTGTTGGGAACATTGTCTTGCCTTAGGGGCTGTTGTTGGGTGGCATACTGGTGTTGTGAGCTATGTGTCACTTTGGTTGTGACTGGTATTTGTTTGCATTTCAGCTTCAGAGGTCCTTGTTGCTTGGGCAGGTTAATGTTAAGGGCCTTTGCATATGTGGGTTTAGTGTTGCTATGTGTGGGTGTTGATGGTGTGGGTTTTGAAGGGCTATGAGTTGCTTGAGGTGTAGTGCAGGTGTTAACCTTCTCCTCTTGACTGTCTAGAAAAATCTTGGCTGGAGAGAGCTTTGCTTCCAGTTTGGCTATGTAAGTGCATCTCTCACAGGTTGTAGTGTTGGGTGTTAGGATGAGAAGATTGTCTGTATACATGAGGCAGTTGCCGCATTGCCCAGTATGCCCAGATTCACCAGGTGGACAGGAGAAATTACCGGAAGCTGACCCTTGGACATGCCTGTTAAGGTGCTTTTTTGTAAAGTTTAAGAGCTGTTTTCCCTTACCTTTGCAAGGTACTTTGCAATTATAGGCTGTTTAGTGCCTACGATTAATTTCCCTTTATTGACAAGGAGAGTTGTGTGCTTGTATCAGTTTCAGGCTTCCTTGTGCTTTCCAGCAGGTTCTAGAGCAAGTGCTAGCCACAGGGGTTCAGATTTTAGTGCTTTTCCTTTTGTGTTTTTCCTGATCCTGTTTTCTCCATCTTTGTAGAATGTGCAGTGTTCCAAATATATATATGAAAACAATGAAATCTGTCAAAGGCAAGAATCTCTATTTGGAAGGCTTATACCAATGCCAAATATATGTGGCTTATTTTTCTCAGGGTAAGAAGTAGACATTCACTGCAGTATTCTTACAAATGTTATATCTGTATATCTGTATACATCCCACACCATACCATTTCTGTCTGCAGTTACAAAGCGATTGTAATATAAACATTGTATGGTATCCATCCACTGTAAATTAGATTAAACTGATTCAGTCTGAATCTGTTATTTTGCACTGCCAAGCACAGAAAGCTCTTCTTTCCAGATTCTCTTACAGACTGCCATGTTTACAGTATTTTAATAAAAAATTCAATATAACCAACTAGATTGACATATATTGTGCAGTGTACACTACAGAGTAATGCAGAGTGCCATGTTCTACCATCCTTGACAAATGTGGGTAGGTCTGAAAGCAATAACTAAGTATATCTGAAGTTCAGCATCTAGAAAACTGGCACTTTGAGAAAGCAAATTCAGGCCTTAAAATAACTGGTACGAATGAAGAGAGCATGCCTAAGTATGACACTATGGCTACAAGGCCTATATGTAGCTCATGTACAGCTATAGACTAATAAGGGAAGCACTCAGTATTATTGATTATTCATAGTATTGATTGATTGTCTACTGGCAAATGTAATTGAATGCTCATATACTGGAGATTTTGTTTCTTAAAATAATCTCCTCATCCGTAATAATGTACGCGCATTGATGACAACAATCACAGGGCTTACTACCTACACCACCATGATTATTTCCATCAAATTTGTTTTCCAAAAGCCTCCTGATGTTGACACCATTTGTATTGATGAACAATGGTTCATCTCCTAATATTCAGTGTACAACAAAAAAAGATACAAATGTGTTGTACAAGCATTCTTGTACATGCAGAGAATTTAACAAATTCACCTTTGGTATTATTGATCATACTGAGGTAAATCCCAGGGTGGTGATTGGAAGAACCTGCTATATAAGAGGGAATTACAGTGGCAGTTAAGGCTGGCTGCCATTTTTCCACCTGGGCTAAATGACTCCATTTCTGTAGTGTCTGTATTAAAGGAAAGGGCCAATAAATTATAATGGAGCACACACTATTCCCCTGATGAAATCAAATAATGAAAACATCAGCAGGAAGAAAAACATGAACATATAATTTTGTATTTTATGTAAGTATAGGAAACTTTCAATGTATTGTACATATACATCTTTTATTTTTTAATTTTTCAGTTAGAAACCGTAGCTCCCCTTCCTGGCAGGATATGATTTATTTTAAGGAACATCATGTGAGAATTGTATTTCTTATCATTGGTTCATTTAATAGCCAATTGAGATCATTGTTTGAATATTTAAATGGTTTCAGTAAGGGCATGTGATGTATTCTGATGAATTCCACAGAGTGTCAGGGATGAAAACACTTAATAATTATTTTTATTCTTTTTTATTTTATTAAACAGTGAATTTTAAACCATAAGACCCTCCACTTTGGTGCCTCTTTTCATTTATGTCTGATGAATGCCAGATACAGTGGAACAATGACTTCCTTGGACTTAGATGCCATACTTTTGTTTAGAAGTTGTGCAACATAGAATGATTTCCTCACCACTGTAGACATGTGATGGTCAAGGGCTAGATTACTATCTATTTGAGTCTCTAAGTCCATGACTACTGGGTTAACTCTAAGGGGTGTGTTGTCAATATGGTAGTTACCGGGGATGGATGACTTTTCAAAAGATACTATTAGGCATTTCTTGGCATTTAGTTCTAGTCCATGGCTCTGACATCAGTTGTTTGTCTGTGTCAGCCCCTCCTGGAGAACACTTGTGTCAGTGTGAGATTCAATGACAGCTCCCAATTTGCAATCATCTGTAAACTTAGTCAGGTAGAGACCACTGACATCAGCCTTGACTTCTTAGAAGTAAATGGCAAAAAGGAGCAGTTCAAGGACTGATCCCTGAGGGACTCCACTTGTGACTGGCCTCTTTGTAGAGGTGGACTCCCCAGTTCTACCTTCCTGGGTCCTGTCTGTGAGCCAGTTGGCTATCAACCAGGTGACATATAGGTCTGTACCTAACCTATTGAGTTGGTCAACAATGCCCCAGTGGGGTATTGTGTCAAATGCCTTGGCCATGTCATGCTAGGCAGTGTGAATGATTTTGCCAGCATCCATTGCTTTGATGACCTTTTTAAAGAAGTTCACCAGGTTGAGTAGGCAGGATCTGCCCTTGACAAAACCAAACTGGGTTGTGTCCAGAGTCTGGAGGTTTACTTTATCTCTATTGATCATCTCCATGATAATTCTTTCCATGGCTTTACATATACGACTAGTAAAAGTTATGGGTCTGTAGTTTCCATGGTCTGTAGATGGCCCAACTTTGTGCAGTGGGATGACTGTTAATGATATTTCCTGAGGGAAAGTTGAGGGGCAGAGAGGGGTAAAGTTGGAGCTGAATTTTTCAGCCAGGAGGTTTGCTATATCTTCTGGCTCAGTATAGGTGGCTTCATTTACAATTAGTTCTGAACACAATTGTGTATAATGTCTAGCTTGGCCAATTAAAGCAGGTGGAAATGGATACTTGTCTGAGTCTCAAACAAATTAGATCATAAGATGAAACTGTTATAGAATGTGTGCTTGAACAAAAATGCATTTTTTGGACTACCAACACCAATGTCTGTAAGAAATCTGTAACTGCCTCTGGACTACATCAGTGGCAAAGAAAAGCACAACAGTTTCTGTGTACGTATTTAAAGAATGACAAAAAGAAGGAACCATTTTGTGTCATAGATGACATGGACTATGTTAAAATGCAAAGATGTTCTTCTTAGGAACCTAAAGCAACCATTTGGTTAAATCTTCATCTATTTCTTGGTACAGAAGAACAACTAAAGACACCAGAATGTTATACAATATGAGGCATAACAGACAGCTAACATGGCAAATCACTCCTGCTGTTCAACATTATGTCATTATGGGAATGAGCCAAGATCAGGTCAGTGACAGGGATGAAAGTCCGTCTTACACATACACTCACAATTACTTAACAACAAGGAGCACAAATGCCATATCTTTAGATGTAGACAACAATTGGTCTGACATAGGTCAGCTCTGGACATGTGGAAACTGAAGGCAGGAATGCACTCCATAAGAGAGAATAAAAAAAAAGACTGAAATTGTGGTATGTGTGTTAACAAGCACATATTTGCAAAGAAGGACTCCTCTATATGTATAAGTCAACTTAGCAGACATGAAGATCACTTCTTCTACAAGGGAAAACAAAACCACCTTAATTTTTGTTAGCATTTTAAGACAGCACAGAACCACCATGCCACAGAGTCATCTTTGCATGTGCACAAATTGGTGTACCTACAAGGAAGATCACAACTGCCATCATGTTAGTAAGCATGTTTTAAAAGATGAGACTCATATTCATGAAACAGCAGAAGGCATCATGTAGCGTGGATCTCAGTTTACATCACATCATGTTACTGGAATATCAACATAAAAGGCTTTGTATCATAGTCTCTTATGTGCATTTAGTAAATTACAACCACGTACAGTTACTCACCCTGGCAGAGTGTGTGTAGCAAAGTGATGAAAGAAAGAATATCCAAAGTCATCACATATGCAGATGTACAGAGAGGGAGAGGGAGAGAGAGAGACAGAGAGAGAGAGAGAGAGAGAGCAGAGTTCCTGCTAGAATAGGTCCAGAACAGAAATGTTGTTATGTGCACATATAGCCTGCTGACCAGAATTTATATAATAACATACTGTAAGGAAGATCATGCTTGCATGTGTAAAAATGTAGTTCTTGAATAGTTGATAGGCACAAGCAGAAGGGGTTACTGGGCAGGCACCATAAATGGTCCTGACTAACCTTTTAAATGTAATTTTCTATAGCAAAATTACCGACCAAGTGCAAAAACTGAACATTCATGGGTATGTTACTCAACAACCACACACAGATAGACAGAAACACCACCATTACTGCCTATAAACTACCCAGCACATTCCTCTAATACAATTGTTTTCACTGAAAATAATGAATGGATGTCAGCTCTTGGCCATGCTAATAGATGTGATGGTTGTAAGGATCTACACAGCCAAGCAGTATTCTGAATTGCTCAATTACATCACTTACAGCAGTCATTTCCAAGTGAGATCACATGATTTATTATCATATGAGTCTCCAGTGGAGTGCCTTATTAGCATCTGCAGTAAGCCAAAGGAACAGCACCTTTTTCATATAAGCAATGAGGTTGAACAGTCTCTGAACAGAAAATGGCAATGACCAGTATTAATTATGGCTCACTGCTGGCATTTCTTAATCTCAGGATTTGTGTACCAAAGAGCAGTAGATAATAAAATGTGCTAACGGCTCCAACTTGAGCAGCACAGTTATATAACCAAGATATTCTAATGTACTTCAGGAAAGAGTAGATAAAATACACGTAGCAGTAATGAAATAGTTTAATCATTTAGAACTAAAGCTGCATCTTATTAGTTTAAGAACGAGGAAACAAAATCTGAAAATAGTTCATAAAATGTAGTAACATTCAGAGACATAGGAGATGGCAAACTGAAAGTTGACTAATGTATTATAGTTTAGAAAAGTTTAAACAGACACCCATAGCTGCATATCTACCTGAACCAGGTACACTGCCATTCCTCTGTATAACTCACTGATTTGTCCTACAATTGAACGTATTGCTTATTTCTGTATTTTTACAGAAATGCTTCATCCTCTAATTCTAAACTAAGCATTTAAAATTAATAGCAGCAGCACAGATATCCATTTATTTATGCTAAGAAAAAAAGCTCTATGCTTAAAAAATGCTACACTGAAATACTGCAGGAATTATCATTTTATTATGGATATGAATGTCTAGGGGAATAAATACTTCATTTTACTACTTAGGACCTTGTGGATATAAAGAAAGATACATTTTTCCTTTTATGCTTTAGGAACCTATAGAGCCATTTAAACCCCTGAATGACACTTATGACCCTACTAATGAATCCATCATTACAGATTATATCAGGCATGACCATAGAGAAAAAAATGAAAAGCTTTTTTTTTTAATTAGTGGAAGTAGGGGAGAATCATGTAATGCGTGGCATGTAGAATCTTTATATACTATTACTTATAGAACCAGTGAAAAGACTATTGAACTATTTGACCTCAGAGTAAGTCTTCTGATACCCACAAGAGCTTTTGATAACAGCCCTGATCTTCACAGAGTATGGCTGGAAAGAGATGCGTACACAATCCTGAGCTGCGTGTTTAATGTTAGCATGCAATTCTTAAAAAGATTAGATTTCTTGGTCTGTACTGCTTGCATAAGATCATTTCATTAATTAGGTAAGTGGGACCCTTTTCACACATAATGCCTGCTCTATATTATACAAGAGATGTAGATATATTTAGGCATATATATTACATAGTACAAGGTAACACTAAGAGTTTAAACAGTCATTAAATTATAAGGAGGTACAATGTATGTATAGAATTCATGACTTGCTATTGATGTGTCAGTCACACTGTGAAGGCAGTTACCCATTGTCTCTAAAACATTTGCAGCTAGAGTCATCCATTAAATGCTTTCTTACAGTCATTTTGAAGTGTTTTAAAGTAAATATTTCTTTGGTTTTAGAAGGTAAATCAATCCAAATTTAAGTTGTAGTCAAAAAAGTAAATTTTCTTCTGTTTTATTTATGAAGGGAGGTCTGACAATTGTAATGCCATTATACTATTTCTTACCTAGATTTACTAGTGTGAAGCGATGACAGAGAAGGCAATTTACAGTTTAAGCAAAGTACTAATTTGTCTGTCTTTAAGGTTAGTATTAATGACTTGATGGGCAGACATAACTTATACAAGGGTTATTATACACTGCCCTGCTTGATTTGGGAGGTGAGCACTATTACATACCCATAACCAGTGGCAAGAACCATTAAGTGTGTTTAGATAAAAGTGAGTATGTCTAGGTCTCTTACTGTACCTGTGTTTACTTGTCTAGTATGGCTCTTATGGTTCTATGTTGCCTTTTCTAATGAGATCGCTGTGGTGGATTTCAAAATCTGCCAAGAAGGTAAATCTTCATTATTTTCTGTGACCTGAATCCTCTGAGTTTTACAGGAGGAGAGCAGAGACAGCAAGGGTAGACCATACTTGAGCTTGGGTAGTATTAGTTTATTTTTAGCCATTGCTGTCCTGGCTGCCAGAGATAGGAGATGAGACATGTTATAATATAGTTTAAGCTGAGTGATAACTATTTGTCATATTTTTAGAGTATGGGTTGTGAAAGTGAGAGACTGGTCAAGAGCTGGGGCATTAGTGACAGTTTTACCTTAGCTGTCTTTAAGTAGGATGAAAGGTAATCTAGCTGCTCTTGAGTGTGTGTGTGTGTGTGTGTGTGTGTGTGTGTGTGTGTGTGTGTGTGTGTGTGTGTGTGTGTGCGTGTGTCTGGGGGGGGGTGTTGCTCACAAAGAGCACTGCGCTAGTTACAGTTGGCCTGAGTAGTGGTTTAGAGAAGCTTGTTAGTATCTATAAGAGATTTGGAGGGTTCCACATGAAATATATTGTTTGCATTTATATTAAGAGACAAAGAGCAAATCTTTGTGGTACTCCAGTGTTGAGTAAATCAATTGCATTATAATGGCTGCCATCATAAACTGAAAAGATCTGTTAGAAAGATAATTTTTAAACCTTTTTATGGTGTAGTCACCAAAGTTGTGCCTCTTTAGTTTTTGTAACAGTAGTTTATGGCTGATAGTCTTGAATATCTGAGTCATAACTGTAAAGACTCCTACTGAAATAAGTCCATCATTCATATTACAATAAATACTATTGGATGGAGAGTACAGAGCAGTAGAGGTGTTGAAGACATTATGGAAACCTTCCTGGCAGTCTGTGAGAAGGCTGCAGATATTACTATGTTTAAGTTACTTCTTATATAGCATTTTTACAAATATTTTTTTTGTAACAGGCAGAGATTGGAGGTGGAAGAAAAGTCCTTGAAGTCTTTGTTTGAGCTGACCTTTACAAGTTGAAGGATGACATCATGCTTGAGAGATGATTGTATTTCTAATCTTTCACATCAGGAAGTGTTTAACTAAGATGGTTGGGAATGAATTTGGCTGCTTTCCTCAGGAAAGCAGTGTAGGATATTGAATCTAGCAGAAGTTGGATTTAAGTTTTTTTTTTCCTTCACAGAGAGTGATTTCAGAGAAGTAGAATGTGGTTGCACACTCATCTAAAGGTTACTGTTAAGGTCATCTTCTAGTTCTATCAATGCTGGATTAATGCAAGGACAATTTAATGTCCTGAGGTGATTACTTAAAACAAGTTTTATATAATTTTGCAAAGTTCGATCTGTTGTTGGTTAAGGATGCAGGAATTACATGGGAGGGGTTAGTGATGGATCACGTAAGATGTTTTATTTCTCTCCAGAAGATGTATTTTTACTAGTAGTTACTCACCATTTTTGTCACAAATACAATGGCTTTGCTGAGCTTTTTGCTATTCTAGCAGCCTTTCTAAGAGAAAGGTAAGCTTGGTGGAGATGGTGGCTGTTTCAATTTTGTGTCTAGATTTTCTGGGCACTGTCCTTTTTCTTCATCATTGCTAAAGAGTTTAGGGTAACCAGAGTTGCCCTCCAAGCCATTTTGCATAGTAAGGCATAGTGAAATTTGTTTAATAGAAATAGCAGAAGTGAACAAGTCAAGGGCTATAGCTGTATCTAGAATATTATAGAGGATTGTCCAATCTAATTGTGTCAGTGTGATAGACAGAGTTTGCAGTTTATGTTCTGGGAATGCTTTGCATATGACAAAATGGATGTGCATTTTTATAGTGTTTAAAATATGTAAAAATGGCAGGACAGTGACTTCACTGATAGTTTTTTTAGGGGGCAGGACCTGATATACATGTTCTTTTAAGGTTTGTTATAATAATAAGTGTAGAGTGATAATTTGTTATAAGGTTTGGTCTACAGGATTCCTTGACCATGTGCTCTAAGTTAAATTGTAGTAGCATTTTATCAAGCAGATTAGATTCAAGCTGATTGTATTACTTGAGCTCAGGAGTGACTAAGACTGTTCCCATGAGTGACTTGTACTGTAAACAAGTAGGGCATGATGAAAGCACTGCAATTACTGCTGAAGATGTAGGATCTTTCTTTCTTTTTTTTTTTAAAAACACTTCTTCTGATTTTGGCATCTGTTTACTTGACACCGTGAAAACACAATCAGTCTGCACTCCTTCTGTTGTCAGCCTTTCAGCACTATGCAACAAGACTGTGCAAAATCTCCTTTATATTCTTTGCTAACTCATTGTTCTTATCAGCACATGTAAGAGGTGGAAATACATAATGAAACTGGAAGAAACCCTCTCATGTCCCTAGGCTGATGGTGTTCACTGCCCAACCACAGCGCCACAACACACATCCATACTACTACATCACATTACCAACACCAAACCTTCTTAGGCTGCAGTACTAAGAACATTTCCCCAAATGCTTCTTTGGCACAAGGAAAATATACAACTGTGCCTAGATCTCAGTAGCAGAATCACATATCACCTTATTCAGCATTATAACATTCTTGTCATAAGTCAATCAGTTAGGCATATAGATGCTCCTGTAACCAGGTTGAGCTAAGCTAGACTAATAGATAGCTATCATTCAAGTGCTAGGTATGATTCATGATGTTACTATGGCACTCACATCCCTCAATGCCAAATATGCATTCAATGTAGTCATTGCATAAGTGGGAGCCAATGTCCTTTAATAATCTAGCTTGAAAAATATGAAGAGAAACATTGCTCTTATCTATCGAAGGTTGGATCACAGCTAGTCTTTAGGAACATCATATGCTCACCATGATTAATGTCACAATATAAGCATAAAATAATAGAATCCAACAACTAACTGGCTTAGTCATTATGGGGGCGATAATGTATGTTAGCATACAAGATGAGGGTGGACAGTCCTACTTTTTGTGCTAGTGATGGAATGCACCCTATTCTTCAGGACTTCCGTGTATTGTCTGAGACTTTTTTTGCTCCACTGTACCATTTTTAGACAAAGTTAGTCTCGACTGACTACCAGCCTAACAAATTCTTGTCAAATCAGTATCATCATGGAACTGCTAAGTGTTACAAACCTAAACAAAATGTTACCTGTACTAGAGGCCTTCAAGATCCTTGAAAACAAGAACATTTGTATTACTGAAACATAGCTCCATTTTATCAACAACATTCACTCTCTTTTCCTAGATTTAATACAAACCACTCATTTAACCCCTACATGGAAGGTGCTGAAGATAGTTCACCTTCCAGAGAGGCAGTGTTTATTTTTTCCTGCAAGTTCATTGCCTTATGAATAGTTAAACAAGGTAACTACCATAATCTTTTGCATCTTCCAATAGCTATAAAAAAAATAAATAAATAAAAGACCTACCACATCATTAATTAAATAACCCCACACATAACCTCCAAAGCCAATTAATCTTAGTTTATCAAACTAAAGTCCCTGTTGAATTTAACACAATTCTTATGGCGATTTTTAATTATCCATCCATATATCAGCAAATGTTCACAAGAATCAAAAAACATGTACAACCTTTCCTGGTCTTCTCAAAGCCAACTTCTTACATAAGTAATACTTCTCCCAGCTACAGGCATATAGCTATTTGACAATGTGGTGTGTACCAGAAGCCTAGTAAACTACTGCTTGGTACACCTCGACAGGGCAGTCCAGCCACTGACCTCAGAATGCTAGAACAAGACAACTTACTAATGTCAGTTGTAAAGGAATGGAATGTGTAATCATGGAAAATATAAATAAGAATGTGGCTAGCTTATACACCCTTGACAAAAATCAATTTTTCTTTGTTAAAGTATATCCTACCCACAGTTTTTTCTTTTGTATTTTTTTAAGAAAGTCTGATAGGCACTGGCCAAAAGCAAGTTTACACACACTCCCTACCTGAATCATATCAAGGCAGTAAATACAATTCCTCAAGCTGATATTAAAGAAAAGCTAACATCATTGGATATAATCTCCCACATATCTCTTTGGATAGCTAATTGGTTTTCAGGCACAATTTGCTCAGTCAGAGTAAGTGGCATAGTTTTCTTTGATAGATTAACCATGAGTTGCTAAGGTTTTGTCTTGAAGCACTATTTTACAGCATCTAAGACACTGGTGTTCAAGATGACATCACGGGCCTCTGTTTTACTAAGTATGCTGATGACTGCATACTCAGAGCCATAATCAGCTCAGCTAAAGACACCAGTATCCTTCAAAGGGTTTATTATTCACCAAGTCATGATGACAATATCATGGAATTAACCAAAACGAAAAAATATATATGATATTGTACTGTTTGGGGACAGAGAGGCAGCCAAGAATGGACTGCATAAATCACAACCTCTAAGTAAGGGTAGTCATTTATCTAGCCAAGCTAACTACTTAAAGCACATTCTGAATCTCAAAAGAACTTTCTCTGTATAATCCTCCTTCATCAGATCCGTACTTATAAACAATGCCTCCTTTAGTTTTCATTCAGACATATCAGCAAATAAGAAAAACATTAATGTTTCATTACAGAGAACAGCTCTGGTCTGCAGTCACTATGTTACAACAGCAAATAAAAGCTCTAAGATCAGTCTTGCAACTCTGTCTGTTATAGATTTCTGCTTGGTGACATCTGTCTGACCTATAAATTGGTAAATGACCCCATCCAGTTTTATCTCTTTTGTGCTGTTAAAACCCCAAACAGCCATACTCATATCAAGGAGCTAAATCTATATCAGACTATAAATGGAACCGACTTTTATGACTGATACCACTCAGAAGGAATATCTTACTTAAGGACTAAGCCTTGCCCCCATACCAAATAAACCATCTCCTTAACCCATCAAAATAGACTTGTTAAGTTGATAGGGATCCATAAATTCAACCCCAAGTTAAATGAGAAAATTGTTCCAAACTCTGTGAATCCACCTCAATAACAGAAAAGACTGCTTGCAAAAACAATATATGTATGCAAAAATGTGTAATTAAATAAATAACACGGGTACTAGAACAAGTCTGATGTTAAACTCCTTAAAATTATTAACTATCATAAATATTTTTTTGTTTACTATTTCGGAAAAAAAAATCAGATACCAAATGGATGGCAGCCTACTGGGTCTGTTCTTGAAATGGTAGTTTGCATCTGTTTATTCTTCACATTACACAACTTATGGTGCCCAAAACATGCCTTGTACTTTTCATCTTCTATAGGAAAACAGACATTTTTTCAGGTACTACCTGTGCCATCTCAAAGTAAGACAACAAAATCCCCATGGATATTCTGTTATGTCCCTAAATTTGTTCATGTGAGAAGAAAAATAATGGCAAAGGGTAAATGGGTAAATTTATCAGTCAAGTTTCTGAATTCCAAGAAGTCAGTAGAGTTTGTTGGTACATACTCTTCAAACTATTATTCATATCAATTTCACAATACCCTCTGACTTTTAGTCTAGCAGCCATTTCATAAGAATAAATTCATCTAAGTCTAATCAGATGTGATTTTTGAACTCTTTTATAGACTTTGGGGGAAGGGGGAATGACAACTGCTGACTGTTAATTTTTAGAAAAAGGATTTTTAAACAAGGTGTGGGCAAGACTCTGGTGATCACATCTTTTTATCAAACATACGGAATTGAAATTGCTTGTTTATTAAATTCCACCCTAAATTTAAAGCCCTTCCTGTGTTCATTCATGTAAACAACAAGATCATTCAGGTCTCCTCAGGAGTCTGTATGCACACTGAGTAGAGGGACATGGCTTTTAGTCTGTCAGAGTGGTCTACAGAGATAATTTTTGTGATGAAATATTGAGGTCTTAAGTTGGTTTTGGTGCTTAGCAAGGTACGTTCCAAAGAGGGTTATGTATTCACTGATGAACCTAATAAGGGTTGTAGAAAGTGGGAATTAAACTTATTTGTATCTTGAGAAAAGTGGGGTGCCATAAAAGATAAGTTGTAGAAGGTATAAAGATTTTCTAAATATCTCAGACATGGTAATTAGAAGGAAAATCTGCTAAGACCAAGTGATGCTAAACTCCCTGATGACTGTGTCAGATTTAAGTGTAAGGTTATGTGTCTAGTGAACAGAAGTAATGCTACATTCACCATAGGACACTATGCTACACTTCTTGGTATTGTGCTTAAGCCCATGTTTAACACAGTGAGCATTTGGCCTAGTCCTTTCTGGAAAATGTAGGTATCAGGACGGGATTTGAAAAATGCTGTAAACAGCAAAACTGGTTAATCACAATCTGTTGATATCAGCTTTCATGCAGAGAGATAAAAAACAAAGCTGTAGTATAACACTGTTTTATAACACTGTTTTTAGTATAACAATGTTTTTTCTGCTTAGAGCAACACTCCCCCAAGCTCAACAGATGGATTTGGCCAGAGTGGTACCTTCCTATACAGCACAGTATATATGGGATAATGCTGAGATGGAAGTTTGCCAATAATCCCACCTTAGTAAATAGTCTTGCGGCAGAAAAGAGGAAAATCCCAGGATGCCAAAATTCCCTTACCAGCCTCAGTAAGAAGCTAAGATCCCTCATAAAATCCTTCAAAGCTAGTTACGAAAATAAAATTGCCAAAGATTCCAAAGACAACCACAAGGCATTCTATAGCTATGTCAAAAATCTAATTGGCAATGCTCAAATCTGCTCTGAGCTACAACAAAATGGCATTAAATGTACTGATCCCAAGGATATTGCCAATATCCTGGCAGGTTGATTCAGTGCAAACATCAATCCCCTCTCACCCCTCTCATCCCCATCTCAGTACCAAAAGATTGCCAAATTCCGGTAATAACGGCCACACAGGTAAAAACTGCACTCTACAAAGCTAAGAATACAGCATCCATGGGACCAGATGACATCCCAGGCTGTGTACTACATGAACTACAAAATGAACTGGCACCTCACCTAAGTGTCATGTTTAATCATAGCCTCACCTCAGGCTTCATGCCCACTGAGTGGCACATAGCTACAGTTATCCCACTCCATAAGGGAGGATCCACCTTGGATCCCGAGAACTACTGCCCCATCAGTCTGATGAGCCTGATCTGCAAGGCCATGGAAAGTATTATCATGGAACTTATAAACAAAGACATTGGCAACCTTCAAACACTGGACCCCACACAGTTTGGGTTTGTGAAGGGCCGATCTTGTCTCCTGAACCTAATTGACTTCTTCAAATCAGTCTCCAGAGCCAAGGACAAGGGTAAGGTGGTCCACACAGCCTATCTGGACCTTGCCAAGGCCTTTGACATCATACCCCACTCTGGAATCATAGATAAACTTACTAAGCTGGGCATTAATCCCTACATCACTCGATAGGTTGCCAACTGCCTTACTGACAGAACCCATACTGTAAAAGTAGCCAACTCCAAATCCAGCTCCAGGCAAGTGACAAGTGGAGTACCTAAGGGTTTAGTCCTGGGACCACTCTTGTTCGGCATCTACGTCTGAAGTACAGGCCAATACTAAGGGACTCTGGCTAACAAAGTTCACACATAACTGCAAACTGAGAGCCATTATTCAATCCACAAATGATGTGGATATTCCATAAAAGGGCCTTACAGAAACATATGCTTGGTGCCACAGCCATGGGCTCAAGCTCAATGCCAAGAAATGTATAGTTATCCCCTTTGGGAAAAAGCATGTACCCATGAATTACCACATAGGTATCAGTGCACTAAACACCGAAAGTTTGATAAGAGACTTAGGGACACAGGTGGACTGTGGTCTCACCTTCGATAACCACATCGCCACAACAGTCAAGAAATCCTTCTATGTGGCACACCTCATCACAAAGGGCTTTTCATCCAGAAAAAAGGAGGTTATTGTCCCACTGTACTCATCCCTCATTAGACCCATTATAGAATACAATGTCCCATTTGGTATGTACCTCTCAAGACATCTGCAACAACTGGAAAGGCCACAGAAATACCTCACTAAAAGAATAACAGGCCTAAAGCAGATGCCCTATGCTGACCGTGTAAAATAACTCCACCTATACTCTGTCGCATATCATCTACTCAGAGGCGATCTGTGTTTAACATATAAGGCCATGTCAAACCCAGAGCTGTTGGACATGCTACACTTAAAGAAATCCCAATCCCTCAGAGCTGCACACTCCAGAGATCTAAACCTTGTCATCACAATGAACAAAACATGCTGGAGGGATCGGTTCCTGACCCAGAGACTCCCTAGACACTGGAATAGACTGTCCATACATGTCAAGCAGAGCACCCCTTTGGCCCTCTTCAAAAGGAACCTTGATGATTGGATGTGAGATAGGAAATTCACCCCGGGGATCATGTCAGTCACCCTGATAGACAAGGGTCTAGGGAAGTAAATACTGTGGAATGAAATAGCCAGGGAATTGTTATGGCTAGGCTTGTATAGGCCCTAGGGCTGATAGCCTAGTATCAA